>NC_142708.1:33214318-33514772 GCF_055471065.1 Atractosteus spatula
ATCCTAACAAAATCCCATTCTCAGAAGTCACATTGCTTTTTTTATCCTTTCATAAAAAAGGGGGTGTGATGCTGGAACTGCATCGATCTGCACTCTTTATGTAAAGCCTATAGTCAGTCTAATGAGAGAGCTGAATTGGTCTTCTTCTTAGGCTCCTCACAAGATTGCAGCCTTTGCCAAAGCCTCATTAGTAGCTTTTTAGAAATGAGGAAGGGAAAGGAAATGGAATAAAATGCAGGATTATAAAAAAGAAAAGAACCTTGCTGGTACAAGAAAAGAAAAGCCGTTAATGGTTGTTTCCGCTTTATAAGGAAAGTAATTTCTTATAAGGGGGGCCTCTGATGGGTTCTCTTTATACTCTATATTAGCAATTTGAACTCATTCTTAATCAGGATCCAACCAGCGCATGTTTTCTGGCTACGGTTTTCCTACAGGGAAATTTATAAATAACATAAATAAAACACAAGATAAATATATTTACTCTCTATAGTAAGGAGCATTACCTGTGTTTTTAATTTAAAAAATAGGGGAAATTGTGACTAGTCTTATTAAAAGACATTGTTTCTTTGCATTGTTACAGACATATAATGGTGATATCACAGCTCAGCAGTTCTTAGTGGTGAAAGGAGAAATCTCTATGTGATGATTTATATGATTAATAAGGCAAAGATTAAGGGGCACTTGGTTGTAGATCATTTTGCTTCATTGATGGAGTCAATGAAGAAATGATGCAGAGAATAATGCACCTTGATGTCAATTCACTTTATGAATGAGGCCTGTGTGATATTTAAGACGGTTGAGTAAAACCTATTGCTAAAAGTACAAAAAGCATAAAATCTGCTAGTTCCATTTTTCTTCTGCCTTGCATTCTGCACAACCTTTTAAGAAAAAAATAATTCAGGATAGAAATAGAAAACTGATTTTCATTTGAATTGCAGCTCAGTTTAAGTTAAACACCACAATTGTTTTTCATTAAACTACTAAACAGATTTAATTGAGGAGTGCAGCAAATGAAAGGAAAATAACTGATATACCAAATCAGTCAGGTCTTCACTTACAAAGAAGTCAACAACATGCTCCAGGCAGCAGGAGGTCAAAGTTCTGTATTAAATAGTATTAGCACAGAAGAGACTGAAGGGTTTTGTGTACTACAAAGTACTTGAGATCAATAATTCCACAGGGCTTGATGGTATCTTAGCAAATGTACTCAAGGAAACAAGAGATGATTTTCAGAAGCCATTGACACAACTCTTCCAACAGTAGCCTAAGACAGGGATAGTACCCATGGACTGAGGAATTGCAAATGTCATACTCATAAAAGGGTGACAATACTGCCAGGTAATTATAGACCAATAAGTCAGATTTTATTACATGTATGCTAAAATGGAAACAATTATTAAAACTCAAGTATCAGCTATATAAAAATAACAGCCAATTAAGAAATGGTAGGTAATGCCTAACCAACTTGTTACAGTTCCTTGAACAAGCAACAACAGTAATAAATTCACATAGGATACTGTACATGAAATGGTGTATTTAGTTTTTTAGAAAGCTTTTGATAAAGTTCCTCATAAACGATTGACTTAAATTGCTGGCAATAGGCATTTAGGAAAATGTGAGTGTTTTGTTTGAGAGTTGGTTATGACAGTAACTAGAAAACTGAGGGTACAGAGAAGGGGTGAATGCTCATATTGTAGTAAAACATTATCTGTATTAGTATCACTGCTGTTCTAATTTTTTATCAATTATCTAGATGCAAATTGTAGAAGACAATGTACTGTATACTCTATATAATACATTAATTGTACTGTTTCTAAATCACATTTACGTCAGAGATATGAGAACTATCCCTTATCTTCTACGCTTAGAGCTTTATTCTAGATAATTTCAGGAAATACAAAAGTGAAACCCCGATTTAATGGTTGTTTTAATGCCATATGTATAAGCATGGGAAAACGATTTATATACTGTACATCATCTGATTTCAACTGGCATGGCTAAGAGATGACAAACCGCCCATGAAGGCGAGGTAGTTTCGATGCCCCCTATAATGCAAATAAAGGGGTAGCCTCAAAAAGGGTACAGCAGCTGGGGTACTATACGATAATCAATGAAACCTGGAAAGAAGGGTGAATTACTTGTATTTATACCCAGGAAGAATTGTGTGATCGTGGCTTGTGCCTGGGGTTGTGCTGTCTGTTGAACCTTTGTTTCTAAATCCATTTAGTCTTTTATAGATTACATTTTTTATTTCAATGACGAAAACACTTCTTCCATGAGGAACGTAGTCATTTTTAAACAGCATTCAACTCTGGTGAGGCTCTGGTGTTGTGCTCTCGGGTGTTTTTGATAGCATTTTCCATTCTCAGAATTTATTAAAGAGTATTTGAAATAAACGCATCTTTTACAATGGTGTAAAGATGTTTCATAAAGTGGCACATTATTACTTTCTTGATTACATATTATAGAATCAATCCAATCGGACATGTTTACGCCACACAAGTTTCTCCAAAGATGGAGTTGTACTGCCCTCTGGTGGATAAATATAAAAATGTTCACTTCATTTTGTTTAGCCTCTAATTTACAAAAATATTACTTCCTGAAAAGTGATAGACATACTGTAGTTATTCACTAGCACCATTATTCACTAGAACAATGGAACTACTGTATATCTTACTGTATATCTTGCTAGGGGACATGAAAATTTAGCAATCTAAGAGAATATTAAAATAATTTAAAATTGAATACGCCATTAAGTGGCAGAGACCCATTTAGCCAGTGTCTGCCTGGAATTTCCACCCCTTAAACGTTTTGTTATATCTCTGCAGCAGAACATAGCAGGAGCCTGGTTCAGGTCTTAAATTAAAGCTAACCCCCTTGAATCAAATTTCTTATATTTCTTAATGTGTCCACTCAGCAGACAAACAGCAGGCAGAAATGTTGTTTTGGTCTTCAGAGGTAAGAATTTTCAATTCTAGGCCTGTGGATGTCCTGGGAATGATTTGAAAACCTTGTTTTAAGTGACTACTAGCTTGGATAAAAATCTGGGACAAATTGATCAATTAGAAACAATTCTACATAATGTTTTGTGAAGACTGGACCTGGAATTAAATTTCATGCATATAATAAAAAAATCATAAAAATATTGAAAATAATAACAATAAAAACCATTGCAATTGCTATAAAAACCTTTAGACACTGCTAGAGAGCCTTTATCTGCTGTTATGCAATGAAAAAAAAACGTCAGAGTTGCTTTCTGGTGTGAAAAAAAGGAGCACTGGTAAGAAACTGATTAAAAAAATGATTGATTACCCCTACTGGCCCAACAGATCCACAGATGACACCATCTCCATTGCCATACACATTGCCCTATCCCATCTGGATAAAAAAGAACACATACGCAAGACTACTATTCATCGACTCCAGCTCAGCTTTTAACACCATCATTCCAGAGAAACTAGTCAAGAAACTCAGTGCACTGGGTCTCAACAACACCCACTGCAACTGGATTTGAGACTTTCTGACAGACCCCAGGCTGTCAGGCTTGGAAACCACACCTCCGGCACACTAACTCTGAACACTGGGCCCCCCCAGGGGTGTGTGCTTGGTCCATTACTCTACTCCCTCTACACCCACAACTGTAAGGCCAAACAGAACACCAACTCCATCATCAAGTTTGCCGATGACACCACAGTTGTAGGTCTGATCACAGACAATGATGAGAGGGCCTACAGGGAGGAGGTCAATCTCCTTACAATGTGGTGTGAAGACAACAACCTCACCCTCAACGTCAGCAAAACCAAGGAGCTGATCGTTGATTTCAGGAAACTGCAAAACAGACATGCCCCCATCCACATCAACGGGACTGAAGTGGAAAGGGTCAGTAACTTCAAATTCCTTGGAGTCCATATGACCGAGGACCTCACATGGTCTCTCAACGCCACCTGTCTAATCAAGAAAGCGCAACAGCACCTGTACTTCCTAAGACAGTTGAAGAAGGCTAAGATATGTCCCCAGATCCTCACTAACTTTTACAGATGCACTACAGAAAGCACACTGACAGGTTGCATCACAGTGTGAATGGCAACTGCAGTATTGCTGACCGCAAAGCCCTACAGCGGGTGGTAAAAACTGCCCAGTCCATCATTGGGGTTGCCCTCCCATTTATACAGGACATTTATGACAGATGGTGCTTGAGGAAAGCTCTAAGCATCATCAAAGACCCCACACACCCCAGCTACAGAGTGTATGACCCTCTACCATCTGGAAAACAGTACCGGAACATTCGGGCCCGGACTACCAGACTCAGAGACAATTTTTACCTCCGCACTATCAAACCGTTAAACTTCCAACCTCTCTCACCTATGATCTGAACCTCACAGTGCCTTCTTTCTTACCAAAAACTCAAACACGCATTGAAATCTACCTCTACCTTACATGTCAAAAAGCTCACTCCCCATAATTTTCTGTCCTATTTTCTATGTTATTTTGCACATTACCTTTTACCTTTTGTTGTTTTGCACACTGCCTGTTGTCTCTGTCTTTCTTTTATTATACAATTGTATTGTTGTTGTTTTTTTGTACTACTCATCGTCTGAGAGCTAGCTACTGAAAATAGCATTTTGTTATACCATATACCTGTATATGAGTATAATGACAGTAAACTTGAACTTGAACTTCTGAGTTAATTATTCGATGCTAAAAGGCAGGTGGAATGCAGCCTGAGGCTTCTAGAGGAAGTCTTACCCCCTAAGGGCTCTGAATGGCTGAAAATATAATGAATGACAGCGCTTTTTACGAATCAGATCGCCTTATTAAATAAGAAATAAGTTATTTCTGGTGGTCCAGCTTCAAACATTTCTTAAGTTCAGTAACCTCTAGGTCTGGAGATAAGCTAGTATCTTAGTATCTTATCTTATAAGTCCCTATATGGGATATATATATTTTTTGCTGGTTTTTGCTTTTGTGGTCTTGGTTTGCTGGCTTATTGATTACCTAATCAATGCATTTTGGAAGTTTGGAAGTGCATCATCAGATAAAAAGTGATTTTGTGATCAATCGTCTTGTTTTTTTAAAAAAACACGTTTTTTTAAAGCTCTGGTTGTCTTTTTTCGATTGATACCATGGTTTTGTGGTTTGGTTGGTAAAAAACGATTAAAATTATGAAGGAATCAAAGGTAGATATTGATTCACACCCTGGACGTTTACGACCACTCTAAGGATAGCACACGTGTGACTATATTGTAATACTCTCGGGTTCACGTGGGTATGCGCCCTCGCAGCTGCCACCTCAGGTCGGCCCCCCCAATGCTGGGGACTCGAACTTGGGCCTCTGACATCACTCAACAGGGACACAGCCAATTGAGCTAAAGGGAAATCTCCCATCAGCCCGACGGCTGCGGTCCCTGCTATTCACAGGGAAGGGCAGTGACATCACCGCGCTGGTAAGTCAGCTCGAACAACCTGCAATGGCTGCAGTTCGCGTTACACTCTCCCCCACTTAATTCGCCATCCTCGGTGAAGGGCTATCCCACCCTGTTTCTGACACCAATGTATCGCTCTCAGGTTCACGTGGGTATGCGCCCTCACCGCTGCCGCCTCAAGTCGGCCCCCACACCACTGGGGACTCGAACCCGGGACTACGGCATCACTCAACAGGGACCCAGCCAGTTGAGCTAAAGGGAAATCTCCAGTCAGCCCGACGGCTGCGGTCCCTGCTATTCACAGGGAAGGGCGGTGACGTCACTGTGCTGGTAAGCCAGCTCTAACAACCTGCAATGGTGGCCGTATGCGTTACCATATGAACGTTTTTCTATAATTTCTAAAAACGGTTTTGTGAAGCCCTAGTTGAACACTTTTCGATTGATAAAAGGTTTTCTGTAAAGGTTTTGTGGTTTTGGTGATGTAAAATAATGAAGTGAGATGGAACTTTTGAAGCAAGTTTTTCTTAGAACGTGGCGTATACGCCCATGTTCAGCATTAATTAATGGATTACACTTTTTCAGGTTGTTTACAAGTACATACTGTGTACTGTACATATAGGTTTTTCACTTGTCATGGAGAAGCTCAGTAATGTTGTTGACGTGTACTGAAAACACTGAAAGGTAATAAATCTGACATTTACTTCATCAAAAGAACATACAGTAAGTATTGTTACAAATGAAATGTAGCCCAGCCTGTTTGGTAGTTAGTAGCTAATTGATCAAGTATCTCTTTTTGTTTTTTAAAAAGTCAGGATTTCAGCTTCAACAACATGGTTGGGTAGCTTGTTCTAAACTGCCACAATGTTTTGAATAAAGAAGTGCCTCCTGTTCTCAATTTTAAAACACTTCCCAGACTAATCCGTCCACATGTGCTCTCTAGTTTGTATTCCACTGTTTATTCTAAACAGATGGTTTATTCTGAGAAAAAAAACATCAATAAAAGGCTAGAGCTATGTAAAGACTTAAACTACTGTACATGATGCAAGGCAGAAATACTGTACAAATATCATAGTTCAGATGCTACCACTGTGGCTGGTTAAATGGCTTGAATATTGGACCCCTGCAGAAAATTCTTAACAATTGTTAACAAAAAATGTTTACAGAGTGGATCAGCCATTTGTTTACTATTTAGGCTGGCTGTCTCTTGACACCTCTATTTATCCTCTTTCTTCTCACAACCAGGATACTCAGCAGACCTAGAGTCAGCAAAATATTCCACAATTAAGGAGAATAGAACAAGACAGGTTTCTTCAACTCTTGGTATTTAAAAAAAAATGACACTAAAATAAAATGTCACCATTTGTGGCCCTAACATGATTTGCCAAAAACTTTAGAGGATTGGTTAAAGAAAAAATGGGCTATAGTTATTAGACTAGCACCATACAGACACTTATACTAATATTATTTTAATAACTATTTTAAACAAATTGTGTGATTGTGTGAAATTTTATAACAATATGCAGTTTATTGGTGATGAAAACGAAAAGGTAGTCATTGGGAAAAAAACATTTTTAAAACGAGGCATTGTTTAAAAACTGTGCTGTCAGTAATTGTTTCTGAAATCATTTCACTGACTATCACAAGTACATCAACAACACATCTGTGTAGATGCAAATTTCTTGCCTTTAGTCCATTTTTGTCACTTGATCTGGCTTCATGTGAATATTCCTGGTAAAGACAGTCAGACAGGAGAACGCTTCTGAAAGCAGTAGACATCTGTGTAACATGACACTGCATTGCTTCATATCAGTTGTTCATATCATTATTATTTTTGGGACTAAATTGTTGTCATGGGAGAGGAAAGTCACAGCCTTTATGTAACATAGTTCCTTTGAGATAAGCAGAAGACGTATGCTGATCTTTGAGAACTACTACAGTTATGGATCCTAATTTCTTTCAAGGTACTCCAGCCACAATGGTATTATCTGGAGCACATAACTTTGGTATTTCTGCCATGTATCATTTATGTGTCTTCCCTGTGATGGACTGCTGTCCCATCCATGGTGTACCCTGCCTTGTGCCCATTGCTTGAATCCCCTGCAACCCTGAACTGGAAGAAGCTGTCAGAAAATGGATGGATGGATATATCAATTCAAACCAATTCAAAAGAGAAAACATGAAAAGGCTAGATGGTAAGATTTTAACATTGCTCCCTTTGTGTACAAATCAAAGGGTGACTAGTTTACTAAACATGGTACAAAAAGGGGCTCCTCTAGTTCTACACAATTGAATGAACAGTAGCTTCTAATGCTGATAGGAAAATTGTTAAGTAACTTAACCTAGTTCATTTCCTTCTTGCATGAAATGTATAATATACACAGAAGACAGTTAATACTAATTAACTTGTATTTGTACATGTGGTTTTAATGTATTTGTATAGTGATTTTCACCCCCAAGGATCCCAGAATACTTTAGCTTTTAGAGGTTTATTAGCCATTAATTTGCAGCATTTATGAATGAGACACATGTTTTATTGAGGGAGAAAGTACTTCATTAGTTGAATTAAAGAGGAAATTTAAAGCAGTCCAGATTAAAGAAACTCTAATTGGAAGTTATCCAGGACCCTGGGGCTAAAATCCCAAGTCTTACAAACAACAGCTTTAAATCTTCAAAAACAGGTAATCAGCACCTGTTTAACCTCCTTACAAAAAAGCCTAAAGATTAGAGAATTGGGGACATTTATTGTATATAGAAAACAAGAAGTCATCCACATAAGGGAATATCTTATCTGAAGGATAGCAGGTCCTGTCACCGTATCCCCTGTCACCAAAATGAGGTATTAGTTTGGAAACTCGTCATCATGAATTCAGCACTCCAGTCAAACAAAGTGACAAAGTTCATAGTGTATTCATCTGGCTGTGGAAATGGCAGCCTGACTGTTATGAGAGTGGAAATTGCAAGATTAAAGTTGAACCCCCTCCTGATTCTGTTTCTAGCCAGTAGCCTGAGGAAATCTATCTTTAAGGTCAGTATTGACAGGACTCCCAAAGAGATTGAAGGAGTCCCTTAACAGAGCCAATGCAGAGGTCTTCAATGACAGAATATGGTGTGCAAGCTTTAGGTCAGACAAGTCAGTTTGGATACATACAAGGTAGGGTTCAGAGGAATGCCAGTCTAGGGTCTGGTAGATACTGTAATTCCAAGATATCAAAAGCTATCTGCACCGAGATCAGCTTTGGGTAGCTTGACACAGAGGTGGTGTAGGAAACAGCAGTGAGTAACCAATTTCTGAAAAGCAACTGGAGTAATAACAATAAAGAGATGCATAAGGCTAATGGCATAGTCCAGCTTGATGGGTTAGGCCAAACAACAAGCATGGGGAATGAAAATAAAAGGATTAAGATCCTGAAGATCTTCAGAACTAGAACTAAGCTCTTCAGAAGAACTAAGATCTGAAGGGGACCTATTTATGTGTAGGAAATGGCAAGGAAATATGTATTTGTGTGTAGGAAACAAACTTTATCTTCTTGAGTTTCTTAAACTACATTTACCAAATTTTCCTTTGAGGTCTCCCATCCCAGTACTGACCAGGCCAAGCCTTTCTTAACTACTGATATCTGACAAGAACAGACTGCAAAGTAGAAACTCTGGTGTTGACCAGAGGTCACTGTTGTGGATTAAATGTTCCACCATTTATGTAGATGCACAATATGTGGTGAGGATCAGCTATAACCTTGAAATACCTTAAATGCATTTTGTGCAACATGTTGGCACAGTGGTTAACATTGCTGCCTTGGGACAAATTCTGAACCTGGGGTGCTATGTGCATGGAGTTTGTATGTCCTTATTTCTTCCACAGTCTAAAAACATATTAGTACTGTAGGTTAACATGGCTTTTGGGAAACTTGGTCCTGGTGTGAGTGTGTCTATGTCTGTGTGTGGCCTGTGAGGGTGGGTATCCAATCTAGGGTGTATCCCCTCTTGTACCTGTTGCTTGCTAAGATGTCTTTTGCCACATGACCCTGAATTGGATGAAGTGGTAAAAAAATTGATGGATCGATAAATGTGTTCCTGCATGTTAAGTTAAGAAGTCTGACAACTTGCATATCCCCTGCCCTTAAAAGATCATGAAAGCTTGTTTGGAAATATTTATATGGTTAAATGCTAAAAAGTTCCATTCCCCAGTGTCATTCCATAATTTTGAGCAATCTAACTCTCATCAGTTGAGAGATTTACAGTATCTCATTTTAGTATTGTTACAGACTTTATGGCACCCTCTCCGGCTAGAAAATTAAACCAATGGTTTATAAAAGGAGAAGATGAAACAAACTTTTCTACACATTCCTTAGATGAGACATTATCTATGTTCCTTCATTGCTTCCTAATATGTTGCTCTTTCATTCAGATACTTCTACCTCAATGATTTCCGGAAATATAGTTACATCCTTGGAGACTTAACATAAACTGTTGTCTTCTTCTTTCCAGCCCTCGATTTAGTTAAAGTAATAGGCCTGCAGTAAACTGGACTACTATGTGTAGTAGAACATCTCATGCATCTCTTAAATTGGCTGAATTATAACTATAATTACGATGGCCTAGTAACCATACTGTAGCACCATTGTTCCATTATATCCATGGCATCATTGTTCCATTATGGTTTACATGCTGAATCCTTGTATGATGAAATGAACAGTTCTGTCAACCACATACAAATGGGTTTGTTTTAGAGCTGTTGGTATCTTTCAACAGGTCTAAAACAATCCCCTTCTTAAACTGATGTTCATTCAGGGAGCTGTGCCAGCCTACACTGGCTGCAGTGGCACAAGAAAAGGTTAGTTCCATTCCCAAAAGCATTTTTCAGAAAATTCCTTTTGTTTAGGAGAACAAAGAATAGAGCAAATGAGAATGGGCACAGTGCGAGTGAGAAGTAGTATCCAAATAAAAGATCTGGGGGAGAAGTATGAAAAGCTTTTCTTTGTTCTTCTTTACATGGCTTCTACTTTCCTCTCTCTCCTTCACACCTGAAGAAGGCTCAAAAGCAGAAGAGTTGTTGTTCCTTTGTTCCTATTCAGGGTAGCATGGTGACACAGCAATTAGCATTTCTGTCTTGCAGTTCTGGGGACCTGGGTTCAATCTCAGACCTGTGGTGCTATCTGTGGGGAATTTGTACGTCCTCCCCTTGTTTGTGTGGGTTTCCTTCCGGTACTCCACTTTCCTTCCACAATCCAAAGACATGTTGGAATGTTAATTGGCTTCAGGTCCTGGTGTGAGTGTGCTCGTATCTATGTCTGCATGTCCCCTGTAATAGACAGACATCCTGTCCAGGGAGTGTCCATCCTTGTGCTTGTTGCTTGCTGGGGTAGACCCTGGCTTTCCTATGATCTTGTATTAGATATTTGAATTAGAAAATGGATGGTTGCATGGATGAACACTGGGCCCCTGTGTTTTAGAGAGGGAGATTTAGTCCAAGGTAGAATGTGTTTTTATTGAGATAAAGGGTTTGTCTCTTTGCCTTTAAAGGTGTTTGTGGTCTAGTGAGATTGCAGAGTCCAAATGCTGGAATTTTCCAGGTCTAAACTACTGTAAGTTGTTGGGCCTGATTATACTCCACCACAGATGTGCCGGGGAATAAAAACACTCGCATAATGCTTAACGCTTAAAGCATAACGCTCAATAATCCTTGAGTTACTAACCACTCTCTTTTTTATCCAGGAAACCTTGAAGAAACAAGAAAACAGCTGAGAGGGGATAATAAACTGAACAGTACACCAGGGGTCAAAGAATATGAGCTTGTTCTAACACTGCAGTTTAGTGGATGTTGCATGAGCTGTCTGTAGTATTTGCAACACTGCATATCTTTCGGACATTTCTGGAGGTGGCAAAGTTACAAAATTTCAACTCTTAATTGTCCTTACAATTAGGACTTGCAAAAAAGGACTAAAGAATGTGATATTTATATATGCTTTGAACGTCATGAGATTTGAGTATACAAAATATAATAAAGCTGCAAAATTTAAAATATATATAGAGAGCACTGGCACAAGAGGTGCACAGTACAGATGTCACAATAAACAAAATGAGTTCAGTTTCTGAAAAACTGAGAACAATCTGGATCAATGCAAAAAGAAAACACATTTTAACAACCAATTCAATTTCTGAAGGCCCATATAAAATGAGCAGTATGGATCTAGAAGTCTTCCCATTAGATTTGATTCCAGGGTTTGTACTGTACATGTAAAAGAAAATAGCAGTGTGATGTCTCTGCATAACCTTTGGATTAAAGATGAAGAATTATTCCCCAATTTAACTTATCATCTATTACCAATTCCATGGATGTTAAAGGAATGTTTTTTACATTACCAGGTTTTCACAGAACAATCTTAATCTATTGAAGAAAACTGAGTTGGCCAGCTAGCATTGCTTCAATGTATTAGTGAAATATAATGCCCTGGAATTCATCTTTCTTGATGCTCTTTGTGAATAACTGTTTTCTGAATTCAGTAGTTTGTTTTATAGGAACCTGAATATTCATTATCTGTCTACATCTGTCTCCAATAAAAAAAATAACTGACTTCTAATTCCTAAGAAGCCTATTAGCACCATGGAGAACAAATGATTTTTTGCATTTAATATATTGCATTTAAGCAAGATAGTGCTGCTAACACATTACCAGCAACAGGACAGTCTTCACAAATGCATTACTGCGTTGACTACTATCTGTGTGCTGTCCTGGAATTGTTTCTTGTCTCTTCACATGACACATTTCCTGCATTTTGCTGTGCAAATCCAAATTCAAAAGTATTTTCATATAAGCATAGGCTAAAAGCTTTTGTGGGCTTAAATATTCCATGATCGACCATCAGTAACAGTAAACCAACAGTAAGTATAAGTCTTACTATTAAGTCATGATAAATGTATTCTGTTCAATGTTTAGGCAAAAACCTATCTACGATACGTTTCTGCAGTTTCACAAAAATATACATCTGTAAAGTTGTGTTATTTCTCCTTTTCACAGCAATGGTGAAAAAGACATGTTTAACCCGGGAATGCTCAATCACAGGGTGTTCTACTTTGTGTATACAACAGACATTACTTGTGCTCCTTTAGACTAATTCATATGCACAAAGAAGTGTATGATGATATTCTTCTGTTGGTAATGACAATGCGACTTTGCATGGAGCAATACTATTGCATATACTGTATATTGCAAGATATTAATAAAAGAGGCAATATTGTTTATGAACTAATTATTGTGTTGTGGCACTGATAGGCTTCCGTAGATTCTGGTTTGTACATGACATGATGGCAGTCACAGATAACTGTTTTGCCTTTGTTAGGGCTCAGTGGATGACATAACTTATTTTGACCAGTGAAAATATCTTTCAGGTTTCTTGTGTTTTAAGAGCAAGCAGTGGCTATGGATTAATTATGCCCCTTATTTTATGCTGAAAATTATATCTTACATACAGCATATAAGGACAAGGCTAGTAGCCACAAACAGCTATTTCCCTTCTTAATATATATAGTTCAGGATATACATATATCCTATACAGTATGTATATATCCTGGAAAGAAGATTAGCTGGAAAGAAGGAATCTCTACAAAATCATTTTAAAACTCTTTTCTTGTCAATTTATATATGTGTTCCTGGAAAAACGTTCTGCCACATTTCATTATTTTACCAAATTTATTACTAACACATGCACATCAAAACAATTAAGGATGCATGATTACATAAATGTTAGTACTGTATCACTCTATTAATCAGTGTGATAATGCATGTAATTCATAAGAAGACCATTAATAATTGAGATCATTAAAGTAAATGCAATGGGATGATTGTTAATGATTGCTCAATTAGTGTCTTAATGAGAAGGCTATAGCAGCCCATTGTGGCTGCAGGACTGAAATACAGGTTACAAAACCACATTGTGCAAAAGTACATTACAGTATGTACTGTAGGATCCCCTTTGGCAGGGGTGACTGGGCCTATTGTTCCTGGTTTAGTTCTTTAGTTGTGAGCACCCAATTATGTAATTGGTCTAATTATTAATTTTTCTGCATATTTATAACACTTCTAACCACACTCCAGATGTTTTATGTATAACTATACACTTATTGAAGTTAAATAATTTAATTATCAACAGTAAAAAACCTTTTACAGCTATACTGTATAGAGCTAAGAAAATAATTAAGTTGATTGTTTAATTGTCCTCTCGGGTTCTAAGAAAAACAGAAGATAAAAGGCTCTCCAAGAAATGAATTTGAGAGACCCGCCCTATGATTTTACATTTAGTAGGAAAAGATTCACTTGTTGTTGTTGTTAACTTGATATAGCATAATAAGTTGTTTCCGATTTGGGCAGCTCTCACAGTTGATCAGCATGCACCTACTCAAGCTGTTTGCTTCTACGTGCAATTTTCTAGTAAAAAGAGTTTTTATTACTATTCTACCATGTTTTGGTTCTTCTTCCTGACTCACAAGCAGCCTTTTTTGTGACTTAATGCTGTTCTTGAGAAACAGAATATGGCAAGGTGTACAGTATAACAGAACAGCCAGGCAACAACAGAAGCTACAGATATCCCCTACTGCTTCAGCCCATCCCCTAGTCCAAGATTGCACCGAACAATCATGTCAGGTTAAGTGTCCATTTTAACATACTGCAGTTATTTTATAAAATAGGCACAGATATGTTAGTTTCCCCATGACTTTGATGGCTAGCGAGAGCCACATACTGTATACCTACAGTACCTGGACCTCTTAGAAATTCTGTCTATATAAAATGTCTTTCATTTTTTTTTACCAAAATTAACAACCTGATTAGTTTACTGCATCTCACATCATACCATTTTCTTGCATCTTGAATTGCTGCTTGACTTTCAGCTTCATAGCAATAGCCAATAGTGTCAATTCTTTGACAGCGGGGTTTAATGTTTGAGCTCTGATTGGTAAGAACACGTTCTTCCACATACAGAAAAAGAAAAGGCAATAAGTTGGACCATAAAGTACGCTGGGCAAACGTTCAGAGGTCAAATTCTTCCTGGATGGGGGTACTTTTAAAGCGGAGACTGTAACGAACAGTTCTTTCCGGACCCTATGCAGACGACACGATCCGGGGTAAAGTGGGGAAAACACGGGGGAAAAAAGTCAAGGATACGGGAATGAAGACAGGGGGTGTGTCCATGGAGTGCTGGTGGTCGGGGGAGGTGTGGCCGAGGCAAACAATCCAGGGAAATCCAAAAACGGCGCAAAACTCCAAATCATCCGAGACAGACGATTTAAAAAATGGGAACTGGGTCGGAACCAGCAGGGGGCATGGGAACGGGAACAAGAACCAGAACCAGAACCAGAAACTAAAAGCATAACGGAGCCAGGCGCATCCAGGTCCTGCTCTGCATTGGTTTCCGCATCATGCGAGCCCGGATTGGCGTCAGCGTCTGGCTTTTAAGGGGGAACTGAAAAGGGGCTGGAACAGGGAGCAGGTGCGGGAGATGAACAACAAACAAGGAAGGGGAGGGGTTTGCGATCGTGACAGAGACGACGGCACTGAAAGTTTTTATTTATGATAAAGCTACATAAAAAGCTGCTGTTATTGCCTTTCTGTTCTGTTGTCATGCACCGTGCCGTACTTAGTGTTTTTAAACATAATATTAAATCACAAAAAGGCACATGATCAAATAATGATTAATAAAGATACAAAGATGATTACCTACTGTACCTTAATATTGTTTAAAATCTCTTATATCCAAAAATTCCATAATCACAACTTTTGTGTATAGTAATATCTATCATATACAGTGAACACAAATAACAGAAAGTGAGAATTTACATTGAATTTTCTCTTCTGAATCTCAGATGATGTGTTTAGATGTGTCTACCCAAGTTTTTTTTAATGGAATTCAAGGAATGCGGGAAAATTAATAATGGTAACAATTTTTTCATTATGAAAGTAAATTTGTGTTGTATCAAATAAAAAAAACATAATATGGATAATTAAATATTTAAATATGTTTTGGAAGAAAACTGTATGAAGGTGACAGGTAAGAGAAGTGGTTCTGATACTTCTTTATGAAGATCTGTGGTTTGTGGGATAGCCTAGATTACTTTGCAAAGAGCCAAAAAAAAATTAAACAATGTTGTTTCTGACTACACTTTGTCTATACTTGGATTGTTTTTCTTTTGCACATTGAACATGCTGCTGTTAATGTTTTCCTCCTCCTATGTATTTGTGCTTGCTTGACTTGCTTTAATCACAGTTTATCTTAAGCACAACTATAAAGGCCATATTTGAAAGTATGAAAGTAGCGTGCTATCTTTAATCTATTGTGTTTGCTTCTGAGATTTCAAAGAATCCAAAGCACTAAAACAATTACTGTATGAGGAATGCAGCTACCCCGATCATTGATGTAAAGATTACAACTGCCTGAAACTCTGACCTTTCTGGACTTTTTAAAAAGTTTCCTTGAGCTCCTGAATCTGAGGCTCTGGCCTCTAATAGAATGTATAGATTTTTTTCCTACAAAATAAAATAATGCCTAATTGATTTCATGAGCAATTTTATCATTTGAGAATAAAAAAAATCCATGCAAAGAAAGGATTGAATAATTTAAACTAATTTTGTGAGCAGTATTCCCCCACAGCCCTTTCAATATGGCTCAAATTCCCCCTCATCCACACTGAACCAGTATGATCCTAAATTTGTTCATTTAAACTGAATATTATTAAACATTATTAGTAATATTATTAAACTGGATATTATTAGAATGATTCACTTTCAACAGAAAAGACCAATTATTGATACTATGGGCTAGGAAACAGGGTCAGACTCACCAAGCAGATTCATCTCCCTTTAATGACACACCTGAGCTTGTTTGTCTTTCAAAAGTTTTGAGATTTCTGGGGGCAGTGTGGCTATGGCTGTTCTCCACATTGAGTCTGTTCCTCTGCTTGGTTTTGATTTGGGACATAGGTGAGTAAGCGACTTCACACGAGTAGGTAGATCTAAAGGGTAAGAGTTCATTAAGTGCATATTTCCCCAACTCACGCAGTCTGGCAGGAAGACTGCTGCTTTCAGTCACACTGAAAGGGTTCCTGACCCAGTCCAGTTTAGCAGACCTGGTTTCAATGTCACTGAAGTACGAGTTCAACTCACTATTGAGTTTGGACACGTGTGCTTTCACAATTTTCACTACAGAAGCTCTGTCTGTATCAGTGGTGGTAAGATGGGCATCAAGCAGTGGGAAACAGCTCACAAATCCATCCTCACATTTCCTCTCCCACAGTTTGACCTTCCTTATGAATCCGTTCATCTTGTCATACATATTGTTCAGGATGTGTGTGTCTTTGCCTTGTAGTGATAAGTTGAGTTCTTTCAGTTTGGTGAACACATCAGCAAGATATGCCAGATGCACAACCCACTCTGGGCCCTCAAACAGTGTAGCAAGGGGGTGCAGGTGCTCCTTCAGAAAAGCACATACCTCCGTGCGAAGTTCAAACAGTCTCACTAGGGTTTTGCCACGGGATAACCACCGGACATCAGTATGAAGCAGCAGCTGCTCACGCTCTGATCCAGTGTCTTGACAAAGCCTTTGAAACAATCTGTGATTCACAGGCCTGGACTGGATGAAGTTTATCAATTTAACTGCATCGTTCAAAACAGCACTTAACTCGGGGCTCGTTGCCTTACTGGCCAATGCTTCCCGGTAAATAATGCAGTGTGTCCACTCAGTGTTTAGGTTTGTCTTCTTGCCCCTTACACTATCCCCGTCATCGCTGCTGCCCCGTCAGTACATACAGGTACATGACTGCACGATTTGATTTCCAATCCAGATCCTCACTGGTAGTCTTCCCTGTAAGCTTCTTGCAAAATGAAATATACTCATTTACAGTATGTCACACTCTTCTTTGTAACGCACAAAGGCAATCGTCTGTGCCTCCCCGCTAATATCTGTTGATTCTTCCAACTGCAACGCAAACTGACCTGCTTGTTTCAGTTTATCCACCACTTGGCCAGCAATATTAAGGGACATGTCATCGATCAAACTGTATTATTTGATAATGGAACTGTTTTGATTGCATCGGCTGCTTTCTTATCAACCATCGTTTCCGCCAAAATTATGGCTTAGGGGGGCTTTTACTTACTGTACAGTAGTCACAAGTAGAGACAAGAAGCCTCCAGTGCTTTGGCTGACACGACTGTGGCTTTCTTCAGTTTGCTTTGACTTGACTTGCTTGACAATTTTTGTTGGAAAAATGCATATCTTACAAATGTAGGAGGGGTGTTTGGTGCCCGGGTGTCGCTGTAGATGGGCTGGCTTCATGGAGCTGTTCATTAGTACTTCACTGCAGAAAAAACACAGTGGCAGCGGTGGGTCCAGGACCATACATGTAAAGCCATACAAAACATATTGATCTTGGAACAGGCGATGTTTTGGCTTTGTCACCTTTTTCTTTTTTTCGGTAAGTTCATTTAAGTTTGAATTCATATTTTTATTGCCACTTGGAGTTGCAGCAGCCGGATTTTTCAACCACTGATCCATTAGCTCTCAACTTTTGCTCGCTAGCTTTCGCGCTTCTCTCAATCATAAGAAGTGGTGTTACAACTGACACAGGCAGGTGGGAAACTAGATAAGGCGCATGACGTGCAATGACGCAGGGATGATTATTGTGATAAATAGGCTATGCTAAACAACAACAACTCACAGATTTAATCTATTTCTACTTTTATGTTGTTCCCAATCACAATGTTGATCAAAAGTGAAACAGTATTTGACAGTTTTAAAATGTCAAGTAGTAATTTCTATTTTGTAAATTAAATTTAATTCACAATCTTCCCACATACCCCCTGGTAACTGCTCACATACCCCCTGGGGTATGAGTACCCCCAGTTGGGAATCACTGCCCTAAGTCACCTATTAACCTGTTTTTATTGGCATTCTGGGTAACAGTTACCAAAGTCGAATGAGTTTCAGAAGGGCAATATAAAAGAAGAAATGGTTACCTATATTTTCTATTTGCACTGCTCTGAAATTCTTTACAGTAAGGCAACAGAGCATTTTGAAGAGTCTTTCTGTCTTCATGCTTTCAGCCATCAGGAACTACTTGCAGGAGGAGGAATGAGGATTAGCAAGCCTATTGAGCAAGAGTGGGCTGGAGGAAAAAGCAAAGACAAAATGAATAAAAGAGTACTCGGTAGGGTATGGATACCTATAAAGCATAGAAGGGTTTAGTGAAGGTTCTCTACCACAGTAGTCTGTTAAATCTAGCATTACCCTAGACATGACATGTAGACAAGCCAAGAACAAGCATGTACAAGAACATACACACTGTATATACTGTGCTTTCCTATATGTACATAGCATTTTACGTGGAGGTGAAAGCGGCGCACAACAGCTGTACAGTACGTGGCGGAACCATCCCGCACTTTGTGGAATTTTCCATTTGTTGCGTGTCATGTCAGCATTAAAAAAACTTTCGGATTTTGGAGGTTTTCGGATTTTGGAATTTCGGATAAAGGATTTTCAACCTGTACTGTAATAATGTCATGTTATTCCATGTCAGGCAAATATACCGGGGTAAAGTTAGCTTGAAGTTCAAAAACGATTTTGGCACGCCTGTAGCGTTTACACGAAACCTCTTAGAGTTGCGAGAATACTTGCTTTGTGTATAAAATACATTGTGAATGCTTTCTCAGCCTTTACTTTTTCGTTTTTATGACATTTTTTTGACCAAGCACGAATATTCTTTTGTCCATATCTTCGCAATGGAAGCACAGAACACCTTCAAACCAAATGCATTTTAAAGACCACGACTTGTGGATATTTCCAAAGCCTCTACATCAAACTATCAGTGAGCTAATTATCTTTTGTTAAACCACCGGTTTTTCATCGATGCGTAATTACGCACTAACTGGAACCCGGGGGACCGCTGTATACACAAGTTCACAACGCGAGAAATACTGTTCAATACGGCTTCGTGCGACAAACCCGTATATGACCATAGGCAGCAGAATAGCGCAGTCTCCAATTATTCAGACTGTAAGCACGGGAATAAAGCTTTGTTTGATTTCTGAAACCCTTCTTTTACGTCCTGTTTTCATTCAGGTAAGGGTCAACTATATTCACAATACTACTGACAGCAGGAAGATTAAAATATTCTTTACTCAGCAGCTTATTAAAAACAGCTCCCATGATTTTCAAACCGACTTTTTAAACAGAACACTGACACAGCTTTGTGTTCTGAATCTCTTTTTCTCGTGCTTTTATTTAATGTGGCACAATCCACTGGGATAGGGGTATTCTGTTCACAAACCAATAACATTTAAACCACAGCACCCACAATGCTGCAAGTAAGTGTTTTGCACACTAAGCAGGTCCTCTTTTTCCCGCTTTGTTTTGGGTTGTGGAGCCTTTCTTTATTTTTTAATGATTTTTTGAAGATAACACAACAGGTAATACACTGGGATAGGTGGGTCTTCTTCATGACTCAATAGCAATTCAAATACAGCAGCCACACTGCTGAAACCAAGTGTTTTACACACCAGACAGGCCCCCTAACCTTAGACAACCTTGCTGTGGCTGTGGCCCTTTTCTTTATTTATTTATGATTTTTTGAAGATAACACTACAGATAATACACTGGGATAGGTGGGTCGTCTTCGTGGCTGAATAGCAATTCAAATACAACAGCCACACTGCTGAAACCAAGTGTTTTACACACTAGACAGGCCCCCTAACCTTATACAACCTTGCTTTGAGTTGTGGAACATTTTTTATGATTTTTTGACTGTAATCAAGTGTTGTGCTCACTAGGCAGGCCTCCTAACCTTTCACAGTCATGCTTTGTTGTGTGAAACTTTAATTCTCTTTTTAGGATTTTTTGAACATTTCAATTTCCACCAATATGGGTGGGGGGTGGGGGGGGTGCTCTTCAATAGCTTTTTCATCTATACACACAAACGGATGTAACCAAGACACATTTAGAACCAACTGAATCAACCTGAACTCATAGAAAAACAAGAATGCCCCCGAGACACCTGCACCCCCCTCCTGGACCACTCTGGTATCAACACCCCCAAACCCATCCATACCAGCTAAGAAGACTCAGAATCGGTGCAACCCTCCAACCTGGACCAAGAGCAGGATGGGACAAGAACCTGCACCACACTACGTACACAGGTTTGTATTTTTTGCCTGAAGATGAAAATGTCTAACATAGATTTGTTTTGGTTCTAGCAAATAATAATAATAGTTGTTAAAATGCAAACACACGTAACGAGATCACTCTCTGTCAGTATGTGTAACATTCTGGGTCTGGGCTCCTCTGTATTTGGGCTGAAGAGAGTTCAACAACATTATTAAATGCACTGACAACATAATCTGACAAGAGACATTGTTTAGGGGAGACTTGACCACCCACTGTCCCCCTGGTATTGTGAAGCTCATTGTCCTTTAGCTTACCAAAACCAGAATTATTTGGGGCTTCTCTTTTCAGCATGGAATAAACCTATTACTTGTTCCTTGTAGATTACCATCTGCTGATAAGATATGATCACTATATTGACCATATACAATTTATTGCATTAGGAATTCATATTTTGCATACACCGATCCCCCCAGAGTCCCAAGTGATTCTCACTTTCTATGTACCTTTTTCTTTCTTTCCAGCCTAATGACTTTGTTCAAATTTTTGTTCAAAAGTCTTTTTTTGTATTTTGGTCTGTGAAAAATTCTTATCTTTGACCGACATGCTGTGCCAGTAGTGGCTCAGTACCATCCAGTACTGATGCTGTGGTACTAGCAGATTTTTATGGTAAAATATTTAAATTAAGGACATACTGTAGACTCGTCTTTTCACAGGGATCAAAAACTGTTCTGTGAGACACATCTCCAATTCTCTGTTCATTTACAGATGTAATTTGTCTCTCAGATTTCTATCTCATTTTTTTATCTACCCAATTTCACTGCTCAAATTTTCTTTCATTATCATCACCTCACATTTGACTAGGCTGCACAACCGAAAAATCTGCATTTACACTTTCTTTTTACTTTTCAGCAATTAACCTCTATTTACTACTCTCACGTTCACTTACAGGTAGCTCTCTTCTCTAAGTTATATGTGTGATATGTTCAAGCAAAAAAGCAACTGTAGGGTGTAACTATTATATTTCTGACATGCCCGGTAACTGTTATGAAACTACAGTAGGTATTTCAAATATTTATCGAAGGAAAAAATCACAGTATGAAAATCGAGAAAAAAGTAGAATGTTGTTTCTTTTAAGGAATGTGAGAGATTTTCACTCCTGATTGAGAATCAATGATGTAAGACTTTTAGGAATAGAAATAGAAATAGAAACTTCTAGCAAAGGTGAAGGAATTTGTTTAAAGTTTAAGCATGCCAAGGTAGTTTTGTTTGTTCAACTTTCATGCCTACTTTCCAGTTACACATAGAAAAAAACACACACTTACATAACTCTGAATTTTTTTAACAGTTCTGATTGTGTTGCAGATTAAGACTGACAGGACATGAAAAGCTTATGTTCAAAGGAACAGTGAAAAAGATGCTCTGTCTACAAAACACATTTGTAAGAGAAATCAATGTATGATTAGGGAGATAGAATTAGTGAAGAATTTCTTGAATATTTATAGCTTTCATAACCAAGTATCCAAAAGTGCTTTACACTCACTGTACACTGTACTTACTCAACGGTTTATATATATTGAGCATGAACGTAAACAAAGCTCTTATAACTGCAACAAGTTCATAATTTTATTATCAGGAAAATGATATAATAGTTTTGGAGTGAACTGATATTTTATTGAACAGATAAGACAAAGGCAAATTCACTGAGCTGATTAACATTTGTCATCAACAGGGCTGATGAACAGGGGATCTAGGCTAGTAAAGTGTGTAGCCTCCATCGTAAGTAATACAAGCTGTACATCTACACATATTCTTGTTGGATTCTGTAGCATTCCTTTCATAGAGACTAGACAAGTACATGTCTGTTAACTAACCTTTCAGCTTTAGATGTCACAAGTGAGAAAGTCAAGTCTCTTTTCATTGACTGGAGTGCAAGCTTGGGAGTGCAGCTAAAATAGTACTAATTACACTATCCGAATAACTGATTAACTGACATCATAACAGTTTGCTGAATTTGGAGGCATTTTCATCTGGGTGGAGACAGGAGTATCACAACAAGAGATCTGGGCATGGTCATGAGGTCACTGGGTCCAAACACAATAGAAACAAAGCTATATACAGTGATAATGGTGGCAAGTGAGGATTAGTGGGTTTTTTTGTCCATGTTTTTTGTCAAAGTCACTCACAGTCAGTATTTAACATGCCAAGCCATGCAGAGCCTTAGAGGTGAGTGTGAGGATTTTGATGTTGGCACGAATCCTGACAGGGAGGCAGTGCAAGGACTCCAGGATAGGAGTAATGTGGTCACTTGCACTAGACCTAGTCAGGATTCTGGCTGCCGGATTTTGGACATACTGGAGTTTGTTCAATGTGGATTTAGAAACCCCAGCGACTAGAGCGTTACAGTAGTCAATTTGTGAGAAGACAGATGTGTTGAGCTTTTCAGCAGCAGTTAGCAATAGCATAGGACATAGTCTGGCTATATTTCTGAGGTGAAAGAATGATGTTTTGACGATATGTTGCACATGTGGGTCATGTATTTATGAGGACAATGGGACAGAAAGAAGTGAAAGAGAATTCAGATAAAGTGGTGGGAATGGGATCTAAGAGGTGGTGGATTTCATATGCTAAACCAGTTTATTGATGGACGCAAAGTCAAGAAGAGAGAAGTTGTAGAGAAGGGAACCAGTAAAGGAGGTGTGGAAGTGGCATGCACTGTGGAGTAAACGTGATACCGGATGTTGTCGGTCTTGGAGCTAAAGAAATCTAAAAATGTGTTGCAACGTTGCGATGAGGCAGGTAAAGTGGTGGGGCAGTTTGGTTTTAGCAGTCTGTTAATGTTGGAGAAAATGTGTCTAGGATCAAACAATTATTTTTCTTATTTCACTAACTTTCTTTTACTGTGTAAATCAGTGGTTCTCAAACTTTTTGGACCAAGTACCACCCCTGATCAAACCAAAACATCCAAGTACCACCTACAAGTCATCTTCTCATAGGAACCCCAGAAAATCTTAATGACCAACATGAGCGCGCGTGTGCACACACACACTCACATGTGAAATATAAATATATATATAAATATAAAATATAAATATAATAATAAACTTTATTTGATATAGCGCCCTTAAAGGTGGCTTCTCAAAGCGCTTTACAGAAAAAAAACAGGAATGACACCAAATAAAAATAAACAATAAAAAAGCACCATTTCAGTGAGAGGGGTGAGCCTGTTTAGTCGAGGAAAGCAGATGTGAATTCGTTTTTTCGAGCCTTGATACAATTCACAACAGAGTCTAACAGATTTTAAATCATCAGGCATTTTCTTGACGGCAAAGGTCTCACGGTGGATGTTGCAATGCATCCATTCATTTCTGGAGCAAATTGTCTAATTCGTGCAACTACGCCGCTGTGTCGGCTTGTCATCGCCCTAGCACCATCTGTACAAACTCCGACGCATTTTATCCAGTTGATAAATTCATTCACAAGCTGATATATGTGCTTTCTGTAGCTCCTGTTGGTAGCGGTTTACAGAACAGAAAGTCCTCATGGGATGTACCCTCAAACTCATATCTAACGTAAACTAGTGAATTGGCCAAATCGACTACAGACTCATCCAATTGCAGTGAAAAGCATCTGCTCATCTTAATGCGCTCTATTAGCGTACTTTTGATATCATCTGCCATTTCAATAATTCTATGAGTGACTGTGTCTTTCAGAGGGGGCAGTAGGTCGAGCTGTTTAGCAGCTTTTTCTCCACACATAATACGTGTCAGCTCTTTATCCAACGGTAAATAAGGTTCTTCAAAAATAGTGTGGGGCTCACCTGCTTTAGCAATATGCAAGCTTGCATTTTTCCCTGTTTCAGTTTCAGGAGTCTGTCTCAGAAGTTAAAAGAAGTTTTTATTTCATGTGCATGGGAGCAAAACACAGAGACGCTCAGTGTATTTTTCTCAAATTAACCTAGAACAGTTCTTAAATATTTTTCTGTTATCAATCACACTTTCCTGTGCTCACAAGATTACCGTTCCTAGCACGCATTTCTATGCATTCCTGTGTTTACAACATTGGCATTGTTCCAAAATCACGCACATTCTCCTACCTTCCTATTGGCTAGAGATAAGTTTTTTTTTAAATACAATTGATCACTTTCGTTCGTAGCTCACATTCCTATAGAGTGGTATAGAATTACATTGTAGCTCAGTGTCCACTCAAGTATTAGCGCGCGCTGTATCGTAGTACGTAGGCTGCGTATTCGACACGTCTTAAAATAGAAAATATGAAAACCTGCCCCGATTTTTCAGCGCACACAACAAAGTTCCAGGGTCATATGGCGTACCAGCTGGCGGTGCTCCGCGTACCACTCCTGGTACACGTACCACAGTTTGAGAACCACTGGTGTAAATAATTTACTAACATCATTTTACTAACTATCCTGCTAGAATAATGACAAATGACTAACTAAAATCCTTTTGAATCAATGAATTGAGTCAGTGCTTCATCGGCTTTAGCTCCTGTGTGCACACGTAATAAAGGTAATGCCTGCTTCATACTTACCTGGATCGTGTCTCTTTTGTTGGACACAACAGTTTGTTATGGTTATTTTCAATGATGTGAGAGAAGTAGATGGATCTAGCAGACTCTAGCGTATCCTTATATTCAGACAGGTAATCTTTCCAAGTCTGATAATATTAGTTTAGGCCAGAAAGTTTCCACGAGACTGCCTTCATTGATTGCAGAGGATCGGTGTACCAGGGGGGAAAGCGCAGAAAAGAGGTGGTTCGAGTTTTTAGAAGATTGAAGGTATTCAAGGGTAGATAAGAGGCAAGAATTAATCAGGATTTCCCACTGCTGCTATAAAACATGCAGGATAGTGTTTCTCCAGGAGCAGAGTTGATGACCCCTGGGCTATGCTCCTAGGGACAGCAGTACCTGAACTGCAAGCTGTAACAATGTACGAAAGTTTTTTTTCAATCATTATTGCTATTTGTTTCTTAGCGATTGAGCGTCCACTACAAAGACAAGGGCTGTTTCTGGACCGACCTGGGATAAAACAAAAAGCATGCCGAATTCAAGTATAGTATTGTTGTAACAGAAAGAATAAGGTTCTGGATCCCGAGATGAAGTTAAACAGATGAGTTTATTGCATGCAAGGAACAATAAAGCCGAAGTCTTGTTTCCCGCAAGAAACAACAAAACCGAAGTATTGTTCAAAGTGCCGGTACAAACTTTCAGTTTATATACTGTAGGGTTTTCCTGCCGCTTCTGACGTCGCTCCGCACTAAGGTAATGGGGAGAGGTCACGGTGTCTGGACAGTTTACAGCCTTTTGGCCAAATGGCCAGGGTTTTAGATTACCCTCCCTGGGGTTTCCTAGCTGGCATCTGGAATCCTTATCACTTATCTCCCTTTCCTGCCATAAACTCCAGCCTGTTGCTTAGAAAGGAGTTAGTTAACCCCTTCTTCACATCTTGTATCTTTCTTCATTCCCCCCTTATAAAATATGGCATATGTCAGTGCTGCCTATTTTTTACACATACAATGTCAGGGAAGATCTTTCCTTTCTAGATGTACAAGCATGAATTACCATGACATTGTGCGTTCCACGGTTACAACAAGATGTGATTAATGTCTTTGTACAAGTGATGGTTACAATTACACATATAAACAATCCTAATCCTTCAAATAAATATTGTAATAAAGTCCCACCCCAGGACCAAAACGCAGACCTCAGCCATGTGGAGATCTATCGTCAGGATCTTGGAATAGCAATATTGACCCAACTCTGATTATCATTTTTGACCAGGAATGTACTGATACCATATTCCCCAGTAATGCTCCTCAGGCCTAACAAGCACACTGTTGGTCCACCTTAGGAAGCATCAGACACAGAAACGGTAACAACATCCTTCTTTCTGTTCACTTAGTCTCTGGTGCAGTGGCTCGGTGACAGTGCGATGCGTGGATCCAGGGATCTCATCCTGTCACTCAGATGGCAGAGTCAGTAGTCAGTAGCACTTGATATGGTCCCTCCCGGAAGGGTTGCAACGTCTGGCAGGGTCACCCACATCCACTCGCCAGGTATCCGGTCATGTCTTCCCTCTACTGGAGGTCCCCAAGCGTCCAGCACCTGTTCACGAGCCCTGTGCACCGCTTCGGTTAACAAACCTACAATACTGTAATAAAGAGTTAGTTAGCAAATTCAACAGTCCGTTAGCCAAACTTGGCCCTCCAAGGAGTTTCTTTGGCTGTCCGTGATGATCTCAAATGGGCTCAGTCTCACAGTTCTGTTTGCTCCAGACCACAGACTGCGCAGGACTACAGGTAGAGCATCTACCCCAGTGTTCCTTCAGTTGATATTTCAGAGTTCCATTCATTCCACCATCCCCACAGACTGTGGGTGATGGGGGCAATGTAACTTCCACCTCACCCCTAGTGAGGTGATTACAGCCTGGCACACCTTCCCAATGTAGTATGCCCCTAGATCAGTATCCAAGGGGCAGGGCAGTCCGCACCACGGGATTATCTTCGTCATCCAATGTTTGTGTGTTACAGAGGTAGTGGCCTCAGCCCACCAGGAGAACGGATTACATCTCAGCAAGCTACAACAGTTAACTCGCCAGTGCATGACAGGTCCCTCGGGGGCATGGCCTTCAGAGCCATCGCACCCGCACCTGAGCTGTGGTTGAGTTCCTTTGCCAAGCATACAATACAATATGTATTCGAAATACATATTCAGTGGCTAATGCGTTAACCCAGTTCCAACCCAGTCTCGGGACAACTGGCACACCATTTGACTCTCACCTGGTTATCCGACGGCATTAATTTGTCGGGCTACAAAGGGCATTAGGCTGTGAGGGGATGCAGGGCATCTGGTGTGCTGACGGCCCTACACTTCATTATCGTGCAACCCCACATTCTTTTCACATTCTTTTCTAACCATGTCTATTAGAGGCCTCAACCTGAATTCTCCCTTTTTCCCCAGTAGAGGTTTCACAGGGGTCTCAGACTCCTGCTCTCCCAGTGCCGCTCGCCTGGCATCTGCATCTGCACGGTTATTCCCTTGAGTTACTGGAATTATTTATTTATTGTGTTATTTACACCTTACTACAGCTACTTCAGTTGGCAGCTGCAAAACTTCAAATCAGTTCAGAGACAAACCCAGTATTCTTAACTGGAGTCCCTGCTGTGGTGAGAGAATCCTATTTCTCCATAGCCCTCCAGAATTGTGGCCTACATACAACAAATACATACATTATATACTGTACATATAACCTTTTAACATCTTTCCTTTTACAATCTTCCATCAGGGCTCTAAACTAGCTTGCTGCGCTGAGGCAGTGGGGGGGCATTTTCCGGTCGTTAGCACCTCAAATTCTATCGTAACAGCTCAGCCTGTTCTCGGTTCTCCCCCATGCATCAGAGAGGACCCATCAGTAAACAGTATTACATCTTCTTAAATTTTCACGGTCCCCCACCTTGGCTACAGCATCTAATGTTATAATAGTATACCACCGGATGGTGCCTACCTCCATGCTCCTGCGTCAGCACAGCTGCCCAGAACCCATTTTCCACACTTACTGTACATACAAAGGAATGGTTGATCCATCTGAGGAAGCCCTAGTCTCAGCACCTGTAAAAGAGCTTGTTTCAAATTATTACAGGTGGTCTTGTCCTTGGACTGCTCTCCCCCCTTAAGCAGATCTGTTAAAAGTTGTGCTCACCCCGTTAAACCGTTGCACCCAGGCCCTGTTAAAATTACACAATGCTAGACACAAAAGGGCCTTATCATAACTGCTTAATATTAGACACTATAAAACCTGAAGCAGCTCAGACTTGTGGGTTTCCTCATCAGGGGAAGCACTCAGATTATCATCAACATACTGAGTGATCACAGTCAGTTGAAGCCGCGTGATACCCTGTTCTGGATAGTCATTTCTTGTAATGCTGCATAACATCCCAACTCAATAGATCTGGGATGGAACCACTCACATTCGCGTGATAAGTGCACGTAAATGTTAAAATCAATGTTAAAATCTGGTACTCTGCAGTAAAACTCGCTGTCCCAATACTCCTGTGGCCTCCTGTTGTCTCCCCATATATAGTACTCTATAGCACACTGTTGAACAGTGAAGTGAGACAAACAAGACAGTAGTGCTCCAGTGTCCCATAACAGAGAAACCGACACACCATTAACAGTACATTTTAGGTTTAACTCCTTTTACGCACTGGACTGGGACAGACTTAGGGAGGCTACAAGGGACTTACAGGATCTAGTCTTTAGGTAAACAAATCTCACAAGACTGTTTATTCTCCTCAGACAAAGCTGGGTGATAAATTTTTCACTGTTCTTCCCTGTCAGTTGAACCACAGGGCAGATCCCTGCTTCTTTCATCCTGCATGCGCTTTCTGCAGTTTCTTTTAAAATGACATATATTCTTGTTTACACTAATTGTAAACCGGAGATTTCCCCCAGTCAGCCTGTCTATTTTGATTCTAAGATTTATCCCATTTCTATGGAATACTCCCTATGTAAACTGCTCACACCTTCGTGTACATATTCCTCCCTATCTGTCGGTGGAGATTATTCAGTTCTGCAAATCTCACAGTGGTGTTATCCACCAGTCATGATTCTAAACCTACAGCATTTCAGTATGTCTGGTTTCGAGACATTCAACTAATTGTATATAAATACAAAAACTGTTTATCTAACTCCTTTAAGTCCACCTTTACTGTACTTATACGTTTCAGACGCTCTTATATTTTACAGTCTCTTTAAGTTGATTTTCGGCAAGTCTCTTTAGTTACGTCTCTAGCCAGTCCGGTTTGCTAAACACACTCGCACTGTCATTTACTATACCAAAACTCACAGTTATGCAGTGCGGTCTTTTACACACACACACATACATACTGTACATGCCAGCACACAAATTCATAAATGCACTGTATTTGTTTCACTTCTACATGTATCCTTTTTTTAACAGCATAACGTCTCATAAACTCAACATCACTTATTCCACTATTCGTCTGTTTATTTTTTTCCACCACTGCTCAGACCAAACGCTGTCTGACAGTACCCCTTTTTCAGCTTTCGATCCTCCTGCACAGCCTCTTTTTGCTTTTGTTCAATCTCTTCTTTGTAGCGAGTAAAGTATCTTTTCTTTTATTTATTTATTTCAGGTTTTTTTTCTTCCATAAACACTTTTTAGTAATCACATTCCAATTTCTCTTTTTTTTTCTCTCCTGTATCTGCCTCCACTGGTGCCGGCCGTGCACCAGGGCGGCAGATACATCCTTGTGCTTTTGCCAATACTCATATGCATTCTTACAGGCATCTTCGCCCCAAACTTCTTCTGACAAACTCAGCTTCTTCCTATATTTTTCTTCCCTTTCTGTCAACTTACACTTTTCTGATATATAATCAGACACTTCCACCACTTTCTCAAACACCCAGTTAGCACACATGTTCGGTTTCTTGAAGATTTTACTTTGTCGTGTGTGAGGTAACAGGTGGGGAATGCTTTCACTTGGAAATCCTGTGCATTCCTGCACTTATTCAACTAAGGGCGTCTGTTACCTCCAGATCTAAATGTCTCTCAGAGTCTTTAGAGAGGACTTACACAGCACCGTTCACAGGCAAGAAACGAGACCTCGAGAACTCCCTTTCTGGATCAGTAATTCACCATCCCCAGAACGCCAGCATTGCTGCTTTTGCCCCGGGGTGGACTTACGCACTGGGGTCCAGTTAGAGCTATTCTTGGATCTCAATGTCCTTTAAATCCTGCTACTTAGTGCTTTGCTCTTTTATTATGAGGTGTGTTTATGTTAGTGTTGTGCGTGTGTATGTGTTCACAAACAAGGAAAACACCAGAAACATACATATATCATCCGTGTTTCTCCCATTCCCTTTAAAACAACCAAGGAAAACACAAAAAACATACATATCATCTACGTCTTTCCTGTTCCCTTTAAAACAAAAAAACACAAGCCACGCCAATCCGTGCACGATCAAGGCATAGCTAATCTCAGGACCCCGGGCGCAATTAAGGCTCACACCAGTCCTGGATTATACGTGCAATTAAAGCACCACTCAAGCTTCAGAACCTCGGGCGCAATTAAGGCCCACACTGATCCTGAGCCTCAGAACTCCGGGCGCAATTAAGGCCCACACCAGTCCTGGATTATACTGTACGTGCAATTAAAGCACCACTCAAGCTTCAGAACCCCGGGCGCAATTAAGGCCCACATCGATCCTGAGCATCACGGTAAAGGTCCAAACCCATTCAAAAACTCCACGCGCAATTAAGGCATACACCAGTTTCAAACGCCTGTGCACAATACCGCAGATCACAGCCTGCCAGACCAAATTCTGGGCTTACATCCTACCACCCATTACATACACCGGTGTCTTCCCCGGACCAGAGGAATCCAGGAAAACCGAAGTATTATTCAAAGTGCCGGTACAAACTTTCAGTTTATATACTGTAGGGTTTTCCTGCTGCTTCTGACGTCGCTCCGCACTATGGTAATGGGGAGAGGTCACGGTGTTTGGACAGTCATAACCATATGACTGCCAAACACCGTGCCATAAATGTCATGCCTGACATCCCTCCCTAGAGGGCTCTCCACTGCTCCCATTATTGTCCTTGTGATTGTTAAGCTCCCCAGGTGTATCCTCTTAGCTTTATTATTTAAAGACTAGCTCCTCCAGTCCTCGGTGCTCATCATTAGGGTAAAGATGTCGCGAGGCCCGCCTGGCACCAGGAAACCCTACGTCCGTCTCCTGAAGGCATAGGCCTCATTCCCGACACCTCCCGCTTCCTGAGCCCGGGGTCTGGAGGATCTTGCCCCGTCACCCTTGGTCCTCCATGTCTTGTCTCTCCGTGTGTTCCCCCTTCCGGGGATTTTAACCTTGTCGCATCCCAGGATGGATTTCTTGTTGATGGACTCTTGGACTGTGCCCTGACCTGCCTTTGGACCCGTTTGGATTTGGATGCCGTTCTCTGTCTTCCCCGTTCACTGTCTCACGGATTGTCACTATTATTTTGTGCACTATTAAACCCCTGTGTGTTTCCTTTGACCACACCTCCTGTTTTCTCTAGCTCTTACCGCATCGCATAGGGTCTACTACAAGATCTGACATGGATCTCAGTCCGTGTTCGTGACAATAAACTCCAGCTTGTTGCTTAGAATGGAGTCAGTTAACCCCTTCTTCACATCTTGTATCTTTCTTCAGTATTAACACAGCCAGCATTTTATCTGTCTAATAAGAAACTCATGACTTAGTAGCACTTCTTTTAACATTTGTACATGGAAGAAAGTGCCAGAGAGTGGGAGGTACATTCTTATCTTAAGATGCACTGTCACACCTCAGTGTGACATGGAAATGATAAAGTCCAAGAGAATATGCAGGTCTGTGCAGGTTTCTTGGCAATGGCACTTGCAGCAAAAACCCCACCTCCTTATTCCCCCATTCACCCCACCTTTTCCTGATTTTGTATAAAAATAGTGAATTGAGACGGAACAGCAGAATTGTTTTATCTTTTTGGACCTCTTAAATTGTTTCCCGAGCACATTTATGCCTGGTTCATATACTAAAGAGGTAACTGTTGTGGTTTTATTATTATTATTATTATTATTATTATTATTATTATTATTATTATTGTTGTTGTTGTTGTTGTTGTTGTTTTGTAGTTGCACAGACTTTAACTTTAAAGTAAATTGCAGTATAAGGTATCTTCATTGTTGGTCTTGTTCACAGGATGAAAAGAAATAACTATGTTTTTTTTAACTCTTACACATTAAGAAATTAAATTCTTACACATTAAGAACTGTACGTACTCTAGTAGAGTAGTCAGAGTGGACTGTGTCAGAGTGTACGTCACTGGTAGAATGATTATAAATAGTTAATAAAGGTTGAAACAATTAACAGACCTTTTCTTGTAGTAGTTATATTTTAATAGTAAGTCTACAACAGGACCAATGTAAAAATATAACACCATTAAAAATAATTTATAATGTAATGTAACATCCTGTCAAGAATTTCCACTCCACAGTCTTAAAACTGGTTTATGGAGTGAATCCACTACACAAGTCGAAAGTGGTAGATAAGACTGAAAGATTTTTTAAACTGGTGAATTTTGTTGTACATCAGGAGTCTCCATCCATAAATCTAACTTTGAAAGACATAAAGCACGTTTATTGGGATAGACAAAGCAGTTATTGTGATAACAAAGCAGGAGATTTGTTGATTGCTAAATTGATCATTATCACACAAGTGTTCCCAATCATTAAAAACAAATAAACTATTAGACTGGATTGGGGATCTCCAGGACTAGGACTGGAGACTGTTGTTAAATATTATACTATAATAATATACTGCACAGAAGAATCTATCTGCTCATGTTGCCATTTTCTTATTTCTACACTGCTTGTCCGTCCACTCTAGGATATTCCTAAGAATACCTCAAGTTTCTGCAGTGGTTCTCTGGGCCATAAGGTTGCATCTACAGCATACACTTCAAGCTATAATTGGAAGGTAAGAGAAGGTTCTCATGTTAGCTACGAAAGGCAGTACTCAGTTTATTCACAGATGTCATTCAGCAGTTTGGCACCCATGGGAATTTCTACACACGCTTTTGAAAAACTTTCTTAAAGTTTATTGTTTGAACAATTATTTAATTGTTTTGGATTTGAAAGTTTAGTGGTCGAGATCACCATTTCCTAACCTACAATGGCATGTTGCAATGGCTACAGAATAGTCTTGCAAAGTGTTTAAAACTACTTCAGCTTATGCTTATCAAACTATTTCTAAATAAGTTCTAAAGATCATAAGAAAAATGTGATCAGGCTACTATTATTAGTGCCACCAGTGCAACAAATGTGGATTACTATTCTTATAGCAATATTGTATTTGTTATTGCTGGCATGAAACTGTGAGATATGATCTGAGGCAGTTTGCTTGGCTCACAGATAAATAAAACTACTGTACAGTTTTTATGTTCTGTGAAAAAAATAGATATCATTTGGAAAAAAAGGCCTTTAGGCATGGATCGCTGCTTGTATTGACAATGATTTGAGTAAAAATATCTATGCGCTACAGTATGTAGGAGATGCATGAGTTTTCATGGATGTGTGATACTGGAAAGTATTGTCTTTCTAGCAATGCAGAAACTGGTGGCCAGAGTAAGAAAATAGTCTCCGATGTTTTTGTTTATCAATCTGTCCAGCACCAATACGTGTTGCTGCAACAATGTCACCAAGGTTTAATTCAAGATTGCTAACTGTGAAGTTCCTGGCTTTTGTATTATAATTATGTACAGTGAGGGGTGATTGCTGTCCTGTGAGAAGGTTCTGGCTCATACATAACACCCCTACGGTTAAATGATATTTTTAAAGTTTTTTAAGAGAAAATTCCCTAAGCAGATAAGGTAACCAGATAATGTTCTTCATCACCATCAAAAATTTCAAGACATGCCCACCAGATTTTAGGTGACTATTTTAGCGCTATCGTCTATACAAATTAGGAGTTGGCTCTTCCAATACATGGAGAATAAAGAACTTGTTTGCATTTGATGTCAGGGCTTGTTTTTTTCATTATTGAATGATTTAAAGCACCACTAGGTAACTGGACAACAGGCAGATCTGCAATGTTATTTTGATGTCGGTGGGGATTGATAAATGCTGGATACAAAAAGTCGTATTACATGCTTCACCATGCATGGAGGTTTGTTAATTTTATTTCAATGCTTTGAAGGAACTTCAACACCTAATGGCAAACCCACTCCCTGAAACAACTGAGAAAAATGCAGCTCAGACTAAGCAACAGCAGGAAGATGAGACACAAAAACAGGCAGCAGTAACATCCATATTTCAGAAGGCCAAATCCCTCTTTAAACCTGTCTCTTATATCTCAGGGGACATGAAAGTCTTTGGAGAATGGATGAAAGGTAAGACTACAAGGTTTTCTTGAATTTAGCTTTCAGACAGAGTTGGAAGTTCAATGTTCAGTATAGCAAAGAATATTGGAGATATTAGAATAGATGTTTTGAAATCAAACATGATGAGGCCAGACCAACTAATCTCTGCAGCTTTTGCCCATTCTGAAATTAAACTATCAAAATGTTTTAAATAAATTATTGCAATTTGAAATGATAGAGTGAGATATGTGATATATTTGTGAGAAAGACACTAGCATTTCACAGCTTTTAATTTGTTTGAATATGACATTGCATAACATGAAATTCACGAGGAATAATATCACAGTGGAGAATTATAAGCATTTGAGGATGTTTATTGACATCGTACTGTAGGTATAATGAGATTTGGTTTAAGCTGCTAAGCTGAGGGCCAGTTGCCTGCCTATAAGGTGAGATGTGTGGGACCCCCATGGAGAGTGAGGAGTTAACCAAGAGGTGGAGATGGAGAGGAAGAGGGATGCATGTAAGTCAAACACAAATAGAGAGATTTACTTGCTATATGGGATACTTAGAACTTGGGAGATGACATAGAAAATTATTATGATTTAGAACAACTCTGGATGAAAATGACTTGGCTATCATCGTAACACCCAGATTTTTTTGGATTATCAGTTATAGATTAAACTGTCAAAATATTTTTAATAAATCTTGCATTCACACAAGCTGATTTGTTCTTACCTGCTGTCATAGTCCCTTGTACAGCACTGAGAGGACCAGTCCTTCTCTTGTGACATTAATTCTTGGCACCACATCATGAACATTATTCAGATTCCCCCTACATCGACCAAATTATGAATTTCTCAAATTATGAATGACTCTCTTCCCTCTCCATTAACCTGAACTTCAGAAGTGGTATGCAGTTCAATGGGTTTTTTTTTAGAAAACTGCAGACGGATTCTGATTAGCTGAATTCCAGTTTTAGAAATTGAAATATGCCATGAAAAGTTTCTTTTCATGCTGATTTTGCTTTCTAGGTCAGTTTTTTGTGATCCAGTTTTTTGACTGGGTTCTTCGAGGTGCCGCTCAGGTGATGTTTGTCAACAATCCTCTCAGTGGGTTGATTATTTTTGCTGGACTAATTCTGCAGAACAGATGGTGGGCACTCAATGGCTTTGTGGGGACCATGTTTGCAACCATTTCTGCACTCCTTCTCAAGCAAAACAGGTACCATCCCCCTTTCCTTCTTTTTAAAAAAGTGTAGAACTTGATAGTATGAGAACAAATACTGTCCAGCTGTTTCAGTCGAAAGTTGCAATAAAAAAGACAAAGCCTTTAGTAGTGACAAGCGCATAATGTGACATCACAGAAAGTGAGTAGATGTAAAAGGATCATAAAAATTGGGTCTATTCTGTACGCATAATACATTTGATCATATATTAAATGAAAACCTGAAAACAAATGGGGCAAATGTGTACACACACTAATCTTCCTGAAAAAGATATTTAACATTTTTCGCACATAGCTGATATACAGTATAATAAGGCTATTAAAAGAAAGGGACATAAAAAAATAGCAAGATGATCCTGCTAAATGTCTCTTTTTCTCTCAATAAGGCAAATAATCAATGCATCATGTACTGTACATACAGTATAAACAAATCCCCACAATTACCACTACTGATATAACCACTTTTTACTACATCCAGTAGTAAAAAGCAATGTTTTTAAATATCCTAAAACATCTTTAAGTATGGAAGACAAGTATTCTTCAATAAAAACAATATTTATAATATTTCACATATTGATTAGTTGGATATAAATGACTTACTGTATAAAAATTGAAATTCATCAAAAGCTCACATCTACCACTCTTGAAAAAGTCCTTCTGATAATTTTCCTTAAGTTTTAGTATGGGAAATTACGGGATATAAGGCTTCAAATATTGCTGCCACGCAGGGCTGGGTTCAATTCCTGGGGTGCTACCTGCATGGATTTGTTCTCCCCAAGTTCATGTGGGTTTTCTCCGGTTGCCCCAGTTTCCTGCCCCAGTCCATAGTACATGCTGGTAGGTTAATTGGCTTCTAGGAAAATTGACCCTTGTATGAGTGTGTGCATGTCTGTGTTTGTGTCTCTCTGCCCTGTGATGACTGGTGCCCCCTCCAGGATACAGTATATCCTGCCTTGCACCTGTTGTTTGATGGGATAGGCTCCAGGTCCCCATGACCCAGTATTGGATAAAGCAGTTAGAAAATGGGTGGATGGATTACCTTTTTCCAAAACCTTGTGGTATTATGAATTGGAAAACCTGTATTATTGGTAGGTTTTAATATTGTTATCTTTTAATAATCTGTTAAACCTAATACTACATAGCATCTTTATTAACTAATACAAAACTAAAACTTTAAAACATTACAAATCTTACAAGTTTATTAAAAACTTAAAACTAAGGGTTTTACAGTGTTAATAAATGTTTTACAGTGATTATAAATCTTATAAACTTTGGCAAAACCTGTTATGTATTTAGGATGACACTGTGATTTTAACATGATCTCTTTGGCAGGGGGGCTATTGCTGCTGGACTCTATGGTTACAATGGAATCCTTGTTGGTCTTCTGATGGCCGTGTTCTCAGATAAAGGAGACTGGTACTGGTGGCTTTTACTTCCCAATATCTTCATGTCTATGGCATGGTAAGTGGAAATAATATATCTTCTACCATGGGCAGCGCGCTGGAGCAGTGGTTAGAACTACTGCCTCACAGTGCTTGGGCCCTGGGTTCAATGTCTGCAGTGCTATCTGTGTGTATATGGACTGTATGTTCTCCACATGTTTATGTGGGTTTCCTGCAGTCCAAAGAACATACTGGTAGGTTAATTGGCTCCTGGGAAAATTGGACCCAGTGCGAGAGTGTGAATTTGTGTCTGTGTGTGCCCAGGGTATACCCTGCCTTGTGCTCGCTGCTTGCAGGAAGAAGCTTTGGCTCTCTCATGACCTTTTATTGGTTAAAGTGGATAAAAAAGGGATGGATGGATCTTTGTTGTTGTGTGTTTAGTCTGATTGGCACTTCTTAAAATTTGGAGTGTTACTGCCACTACAGTATGTCAGAAAAACATCTTTGCTAGCTGTAGAAATCCGTTTCTTTTTCATACCAGGTCATTTAACCTCTTGCATTCTTTTTGATGTTGTTTAATCTTATATTCTGTCAATTCTGAGGAATTTGCACTTTGTGTTTAAAGTGGCTGGACTATAATCTGATAAAAATCCTTCCAATGAAGTTTCCTCAAGATTGTAGTACAGTTTGCTCTTCTTATTATATTTGCATGAATGGGTAAAAGTTTTTTTTAAGGAAATTGGACTAGTTAGTATAATGGTATGTTGGCGGTGAAGTCTTACAGCTCTAGAGACCTAGTTTAATTGTGAGCTGGAGCACTTTACATGTTACATTATTCTCCACATAAGCATTTTTGAATATTAATGTGATTAGTCTCAAAGATCAGCATCACAAAGAGCATAATATTCTATTAGTTATCTGTTAATCTATTACTAGACATCAATAGTATACTAAATGGTATTCACCTATCCATCCATTTTCTAACTGTTTTATCTAGAACAGGGTCACGGTAGAGCCAGAGTCTATCCTGGCAAGCAGTGAGTGTAGGGCAAAATTAAAAGGAATTTTCAGATCATTATCTAAAGTGCCACCAAAAGACAAATAAAATAAGGAACTTCATATCTCTTCCTATGAGATATCTATTTAAAAGCATTGCATTTTAACAGGAAATATCCAGTAAATGCATTGAAAGTGCTTCCTACTACTGAAAATACTAACCTTGAAAAGGTACTTCATTGAAATACTTGTTTAATTAACAAGATAAAGTATTGTTATTAATTGTACAAAGATCTTACATACTGTAATATTCCAAATCACACATTTTCAACAAAAAATGTAATATTCCTAGTTCCACAAACTAGGATTTTGGTAGTCATCCTATGCAGCACCATCTAGGCTAAGTGCTCCCCCAATACATATGTTGCAGAGGAGTGCACTTACAGTATGTTATGTAATAGAAAAATGTAGCATGGTACAACATTACAAGAAACAAGAACTGTAGCTTTGCTGAGTTACAATATTATATAACAGCTTTCCAACAAAATGTTTAATTTGTATTACAGGACAGTAATATGATGGAAATTGAATTCATCTATGTATTTATTTTATCGTTTATCATGTAATTATTATATAATTTTCTTAAAACTCTGAGTCTGAATACAGCAAGCTAATGCTAAAGAGATTATTATTGAAGGCATGTGAAAACTGTGCAACAACAGAGACAACAGAGGTTCTGGAGGTAAAAGAAAAATGACATTTTGAAAACAAATGCATAGAAAAATTGACTGTGAAACTTACTATCACTCTATCACTACTAACTGCATACATAACAATATCCTCACATTTAGAAGCCCTTTTCCCCTCTTTGTTTCTTATCAGCAGAAATGGTTACACTTAATTTCAACAGTCACAGAAGAGGAAAGACAAATTTTGCATTGACCAACATTAACATATTAAACGATGTTTTCTTCCGGATAGTTCTGGAATTATATCACATTCCCCTTTCACATATTTAGTTGATCTGCTTTAAAGTCTCTTGTATTCATGACTCATGGTAGTAAACGATATGTCTTTGTGACTCATGTAGCAAAAGACCTGTCTTGAAATCTCTTGGAGTAAACTCCCCAAATTACCTTAGAATGCAAGATTCAAAGAGAAAACTGACTTTTTCATGACTGTTAGCCCTGTGTTTTGAAGCACTTTTTATTCTTATTTTGCAGTCCAATAGTTTCCAGTGCCTTGGCTTCAATCAACAGCAGATGGGATCTACCTGTTTTCACCTTGCCCTTTAATATTTTAGTCTGCTTGCACATGGTAGCAACTGGACATTACAACCATCACTTCCCACAGGTTCTCATTCAGCCAAGAACATCCTTGCCAAATCTGACATGGTCAGAAATTGATGTTGCTCTGGTAAGTTTCCAGCGCCTTCCTCACCACTACCATCTCTATCTCCCCTGTGGAACCATTGAACCCATGAAAGAATGCTGTACTGCCAGCTTCGTAAGATTATTACCTATGGCCCTTTTGCAAACCGGCATGGTATGCTATGATGTTGGCAGCTCCCCTTTGGAATTTAATCAGGATGCATTTGAAATAATTTATGATCCAATTAATCATTTTGTCAGGTGTCAAGAAAGCAAATGTTCAGTGCCAATATTCTGCCAAAGATCTTTGACAGAAGAACAATCATAAAACACAAAAACAAATCTTGGGACAGCAGGTATATTAAAAGTCCTTGTTAGTATTAGAAAGCTCCAGATTTCATTAGGACATTTAACTAATTTTGAAATACTAAATGATGTTATATTAAATTACTAAAGACAAGTGTGATCCCAGAAAACTAAATGTGGAATTAAGGATTGTGGGATTAAAAATGGTAGTGTTACACTAATGCACAAAAAAGAGTTCTATACTGATTTAGATTTGATATTCAGAGATAAACATGTACAGTATAACAATGATTAGTACAGGGTCAATATTCAGAAGCAGCTGAAAATGCATTTTATACATTAAAGTAATTATGATTTACAGCTATCACGGACTACATACTGTAGCAAATTTTTAAAGTAGTTTGAGGAAGCCACAAAAGGCTTTGCTACTGTACATGTATGTGTTCTGTAACTGAATTTTAGGGCTGTCTATGGCTTGCACAGAACCTGACAAAGAAATGGAGAAAACAAATAAGAATTTGTCATAGGAATATGTGTCAGTTTCTGGGAAATGGTCTACAATAATAAAAAAATAAAAATGCTTTAGGGATAGTCTGGAGAAGATCAGCTGGGTTCATTCCAAGACAAAAGCATAATATTTGAATACACATTAAATTATCTATCTTTTCAACTTTAGTAAACACTTTCTCAAGAAACATATGTTTTTGCATAAAAGAACTTTTAATAAAGGTTTAGGAGGATGTGCAACTGTAATCTCGCACACATCTGAAATTTCTTTTTCCTCCCAACCGCTCTTTCTAGCTATTCCGTGCAGTGCCAGTGGGTATTGGCCAGGTGTATGGCTGTGACAATCCCTGGACTGGAGGAATTTTTATAGTAGCTCTATTTATTTCATCACCAATTACTTGCATACATGCAACAATTGGTTCAGCAGTTGGTATGGTGTCAGGTAAGAGCCTCCAGCCATCAATAAATGTATACCGATATGCATTGATACACAGTACATGCACTGTTAGAAATTCACATTGATAAGATAGTCTTCTTAAGTGAGTTTGGGCTGTTATGTAGCTGATGTTCAAGATTCAAGATCCAAGATTTTTATTTGCCATATACAACAAGTGTATTGAATGTTTACTCATTTCAGCTTTACTCAGTAACAGTAGAGAAAAACTAGGCACAAATGACAGACAGACATGGACAATAAATTTAGACAATACACGTTATAATACAGCCAAGACAGGACATAGTGCAAACAGCAGAGTATCTTAAAGTGCAGGTGCTAATATGTGCAGGTGATCATTTGAGCTGTTTATGATGCGGACTGCTTTGGGGAAGAAACTGTTTTTTAATCTCTTGGTCAGTGTTCTGATACTGCAATACCTCCTACCAGAACCCAGGAGTGAAAACAGATCATGGCCAGGGTGAATTGGGTCCCGAAGCATAGCTCGAGTCCGGTTGTGGCGGTGGTCGAAATATATCCGGTCGATGGAGGGTAGCTCGGTCCCAGTGATTTTCTGCGCAGTCCTCACAACTCTCTGTATGGCTTTTCTGTCCTGTACTGTGGCTCCACCACACCACACCATAATACTACCGGTCAGGATACTCTCAATTGTATCACTCATCCCCCACTTCCTAACTGTCTCAGGAAGTGAAGATGGTGGGCTTTAGTGAGGATGGCAGCAGTGTTCTCTGACCAGCTCAGCCTCCCAGTGATCTGGAGGCCGAGGAACCTAAAGGTGCTGACAGTTTCGACTGGAACGATGATGGGTGTGTGATGTCCACCGTGCCTCCTGAAGTCCACTATAATCTCTTTTATTTTGCCAATGTTAAGTGTGAGGTTGTTGTTGTGGCACCACTCCACTATCTCTGCTACCTCGCTACTGTAGGTGGATTCATCACTGTTGCTGATAAGACCGATAACTGTGGTGTCATCAGCAAACTTCATGATGTGGTTGCTGTTAAATCTAGCCACACAGTCATGTGTAAATAGAGAATATTGCCGTGGGCTCAGGCAGCAGCCTGAGGATTGAGGATCAGAGAGGATGAGATTTTGTTTCCAATCCTCAAAATCTGACAAAAATCTCACTTGGGGTCTGCCTGTCAGGACCCAGTTGCAGATGGAGTTGCTGAGGCCTAGATCCCTCAGCTTGACCACCAGCCTGCCTGGCACAATTGTGACATGACACCTTGGTTGCTTTAGGCAGTGGCAAGATAGTAGTCCTCTTAAAGCACAGTGGGACAGTAGACAGGGATAGTGACATGTTAAATATTACAGTGAAGACAGGGGCCAGCTGTGCTCCGCATGCCTTTAAAACACAGGAGGGGATGCCTGTGAATTAGCAAAATCAGACCACAAATCAGTCTTAAAAATTGAATTTTCCTCTTGTTTCTCAACTTATATTCTTTTCTTCAAAATTCAGGTCTGGCTCTGGCGTCTCCATTTCAGAACATTTATAATGGCTTGTGGGGGTATAACTGTGTGTTGGCATGCATAGCAATTGGAGGAATGTTCTATGCTCTGACATGGCAGACCCATCTTCTAGCTATTGCTTGTGGTAAGAGTTTCCCTCACAGTGAACTATATTTTCGTTCACAATTATCATAGTCTATCTTAATTATGACTAAGAGGCTAATGTACAAAGACAGTGTGAGGCAATAAAACTTGACATTCCAAAATAGCAATACTGCAAAATAGACATTTTATAGTTTAAGAAGTTAAAATATAAATAATGCAGGCCACAAATACTGCAAATTTAAATTTTGCAGCGAGAGCTGTGTAAGGCTACAGAGACAGGTCTCTGCAACTCTGGGGACAATTAGTGTCATTGAGGAAGTTTATTTTTGTTTAGAAAACTGGATTTGTTGGTTTTGTTCCTCAAGCAGAAATGTTTATTGTGGAGTATAAATAGAATAGTACTAAAATCTGACAACATAAAATTCTGAAAAGAAACTCAATGCTATTTATATTTTAAATGAAAAGCAGAAAATTAAAAATGTCAGAAAATACCAAACATTAGCAAACATTACTAGTAGTAATAGGAATAAATACTGAACAAACTGTCAAATTAACAGATTGGTTTCCTGTTTTCTTTAGCATTTTTCTGTGCATACTTGGGATCAGCCATTGGAAATGTGATGTCTTTGGTAAGTGTAGCAATCTAAGATTTAAAGCCTTTTCCCTTTATTATTAGGTTTTGTGGGTTTATTTACTATGTTAACTCTGTTGTCAGCATATACTTTAATTTCATAAAATATTTAAATCGCCTATCAGTCATAACCTTCAGTACTTTGAATTTTGTCTTATAATAATTCTTACATTGTAGACATTATCTGAGTATACTGTATGTTTTAATGTTAGTGAATGGAAAATCAATCAAAATCATGTTTACAGTAGGTTCAATTTTGCATAACTGTACAATGTCATGTAATAGTACTACTGAATGCAAGTCAGGTCTGTTAGGGCAAAAAACATGATTTTCTATGCTGACTACAATGAGCTGGGAACAGTATAGACTAAACCCCTTTTGGTCTAACAAGTGAGCCACTTAGTCTCCATGATATGTCTACAAGGATGGCTATGCAGAACTTAGGCAAAGGGTATGTATGTTGTCTGTATGAACAATGCATATAACTTTAATTTTCTCTGTAGAAATGGTTGTTATTCTTGGTATGCAAAAAACAAGAATTTGAAAGTGATTCTGGACAAGATTATTGGATGAATAATAACTAAAGATGGGTGGGCATTTACTGTATATTAGATGTTAAACTCTTTTTGTCTCGATCTGAAATGTGATTCTGAAAACTGCTGCCTTATGATTTGTTTTTAGTTTGGGTTGACTGCGTGTACTTGGCCCTTCTGCCTCTCTGCACTCACATTCCTGCTGATCACTACTGAGATCAAAGGCATATACAAACTGCCCCTCGCCAAGGTGACCTACCCCGAAAAAAATCTTCAATATTTCAGAAAAATGAAAAAAGCTGAGAAGGCTGAGAAACTGCAGAAGGAAAAGAAAGAGGACCTTCAAAAGAAGAAAGAAAAAAATGATGTAGATCTGATTCAAAATAATAATCTCATGGAGGTGCTAAAAGTAGAAAAGCCTTTTCTTTTACAGAATATGAATGCTGAAGAGGTTGATATGACACTGAAAGGCACTGAAGATGATCTGACAGAAGTGAAAATTGAAGAAGTGACGGATTCTGTTTAAAGCTGATGAAAAATGACTCTTAAGACATCTATAAGTTTTCCTTCTCTACTGACATAAAATTCTCACAACAGTAGACCCTTTTCTGAATTACAATTATTTTTCTTTCTTAACAAAATCACTTAAAAAGACTTTTACAGATGACAAAATGAAATATGTCATAAAATGTATTTTTTTAAACAAAGAACTGTTGTAAATATATTTTTCTTAATAAAATACTGTAACGCTTACGGCCGACAGGTACTGTGTAAGAGCCGGCGTACCAGAGCAGGTGACGTCACCGCCCTTCCCTGTGATAGCAGGACTACAGCTACTGGGCTGTAGAGAGATCTCTCTTTAGCTCACGGGGCTAGGTCGCTGCAGAGAGACGCGGAAGTCCCGGGTTCGAGCCCCGGACAGTGTGGGGCCGACCTGATGCGGCAAGGGCGCCCGCCAGAGCCCCCGTTGCGTTACATTGGTGTCAAAAGTGGGATGGGATAGCCCTTCGCCGGGGACGGCGATTTAAGCGGGGGAGAGTGTAACGCTTACGGCCGACAGGTACTGTGTAAGAGCCGGCGTACCAGAGCAGGTGACGTCACCGCCCTTCCCTGTGATAGCAGGACTACAGCTACTGGGCTGTAGAGAGATCTCTCTTTAGCTCACGGGGCTAGGTCGCTGCAGAGAGACGCGGAAGTCCCGGGTTCGAGCCCCGGACAGTGTGGGGCCGACCTGATGCGGCAAGGGCGCCAGCCAGAGCCCCCGTTGCGTTACAATACACATAATGAGAATAGACTACATCTTACATCTTCACACCCAAAAAAATAAGAAAAATCCAGGATAACGTAGACGATGTATACATAGCCAAAGCAGGAAATGTAAGTGAAAAATAAAGACCCAAACATTCTAGCATTTGTATAGTGATTTACTATATTTAGCTATATTACTATAGTGATTTACTATTTAGCAAAGGCGGCGGGGTATGCTTCATGGTTATGGTATGCAATTCCTGGTGCACAGATGTGGAGATTATTTCAATATCATGCTCTACACATCTTGAACATTTGACAATAAAATGTCGCCCTTTCTATCTCCCGAGGGAGTTCACATTGGTACTGTAGTTCTCACAGTGGTGTATATTCTGCCGCAGACAATTTCACAAAGGCACTGGATGAACTACACTCTCACCTTCACAGACACGAGAATACACATCCTGAGGGGCATTCATCACAGCGAGTGATTTCAACGGTGCGAACTTGAAGAAAACAATGCCTAATCTAAATCGACTGCCCGACCTGCGTAACAAACACGTTGGACAATGTTTACACTCCCTTCCGGGATAGTTACAAAGCACTCCCCCGACCTCCTTTCGGCAAATCCGATCACACCACCATTTGGCTACTTCCCGTTTACAAGTAGAAGCTTAAACAGGAGAGGCCAGCGTTAAGAACCATTCAATTTTGGTCAGATGAATCGGATTTTATACTAAATCACTGTTTTGCTACCACTGACTGGCAGATCTATGGCCATGGATTATGTTACTGGCTACATCAGTAAATGCATTGAAGACATGGTTCCCAGGATTACTGTTCGCACATATCCAAATCAGAAACCGTGGGTAAATGGTGAGATAAGCACCAAACTTAACGCTAGGACAACTGCTTTCAATTCTGGCGATATGGATACATACAAAAACTCCAGATACAACCTCAGGAAAAGCTATCAAAATAGAGTAGAACTACAGAGTAGAATTAGATTCATATTATCACGGCTGCAACACATGGAGCATGTGGAGTTGTATAAGCACCATTACAGACTACAAAACGCAACCCAGCTATATCGCACAACAGTCCGCCTCTCTTCCTGATGAGCTAAATTCATTCTACAGTATGCTCAGTTTGAGGTCAGTAATGCAGATCCAGTTAGGAGGATTCCAGAAATTCAAGACGAAAACCCACTGATCATATCCAGAGCGGATGTGTGTAAAGTTTTTAAAAAGACCAATCCACGCAAGGCTCCTGGCCCTGATGCTATCCCTGGCCGTGTTCTGAAGGCATGTGCAGACCAGCTGGCAGATGTCTTCTCGGACATATTCAATCTCTCTCTAGCTCAGTCTATAGTTCCTTCCTGCTTTAAGAAAACCACCATTGTCCCTGTTCCTAAGAAACCCAGAGTCAGCAGCCTGAATGACTACTGCCCTGTTGCACTCACATCAGTTATCATGAAGTGCTTCGAGCGGTTGGTCAAAGCATACATCACCTCCTCACTGCCTGGCCTGACCCTAGACCCACTGCAATTTGCGTATCGCCAGAACAGGTCAACAGAAAATGCTATTGCCACTTCCCTCCATACTGCCCTCTCACACCTGGATAAGAAAGGAACATATGTGAGAATGCTGTTTGTTGATTACAGCTCAGCATTCAATACCATAGTGCCCTCAAAGCTTGTCATCAGGCTCCAGGACCTGGGACTGAACACCTCCCTCTGTAATTGGATCCTGGACTTCTTGACGGAACGTCCGCAGGTGGTGAGGGTGGGCACCAACATATCCTCTACCCTGACTCTAAACACTGGAGCCCCCCAAGGCTGTGTGCTTAGCCCTGTCCTCTACTCCTTATCTACCCATGATTGTGTCGCCAGGCATAACTCAAACTCCATCATCAAGTTTGCGGACGATACAACAGTCATCGGCCTGATCACAGATGGTGAAGAGTCTGCGTACATTGAGGAGGTTGAAACCCTGGCAGCATGGTGCCAGCAGAACAACCTCTCTCTGAACATCAGTAAGACTAAGAAGAAGATTGTGGGCCAGGGAGGACATCACACACCCATCTATATCAATAGGACTGCAGTGGAGAGGGTCAGCAGTTTTAAGTTCCTGGGAGTTAACATCTCAGAGGACTTAACCTGGACCCACCACACCAACACTGTAGTCAAAACAGCACGGCAGCGCCTATTCTTTCTCCGTAGGCTAAAGACGTTTGGCATGCCATCACATATCCAGGCCAACTTCTACGGGTGCACTATTGAGAGCATCCTGACTGGTTGCATCACTGCCTGGTATGGGAACTGCTCCGCCCGGGATCGCAAAGTATTGCAGAGGGTGGTGAAGTCAGAGCAGCTAATTACCGGCTGTGAGCTACCAAACATCCAGGATATCTACTCAGCCAGATGTCTTAAGAAGGCCAGGTCCATTCTCAAGGACCCCAGTCATTCCAGTCACAAACTGTTTTCCCTCCTACCGTCCAGTAAACGGTACCGAAGCATTCGGTCCAAGTCCAACAGATTACGGAACAGTTTCTACCTCCAGGCAATGAGACTGCTAAATAGCCAACCTGCAGCTCCTTTTGCACACCCCTGTAATGGCTACATGGACATACAGTTTTCATTGTATTCAGCATAACCACACTACTTGTATATATTGCATACACCATGGACACATAGCAGCTCTATTCATATTGAGTTTTATTCAATTTCTATTACATTATTATGATTATGTAACCTTATTTTCGTAACCTTAATTTTGTGATTTTTGTGATTTTTTGTGAGCTCGCAGAAAAGACATTCCATTGCCAGCAACTACTGCTGCATGCTGTATTGTTGTGCATTTGATAAATAAACTTTGATTTGATTTGATTTGATTTTTAACCCAAAGTGCCCCAAATGTTTCACAGGCCAAGGAAGAAGCCCAAGTTATCCACCATAAAAATGCAGCACGGCAGCCATTTATTTGCCAGCAGCCCCACTACACAACAGATCTGATAGAGAAGGGAGAAATTGCTTCACCGATTAACTAAAGGGATACATTTAGGAAGGATTTAAACCAGGATCACTGGGATGAACACGGTTAAAACTGTGAACAGGACCATGGCATTTAAATGATGAAGTAGTGAGGATCTTGGTTTAGCATCTCACTTGAAGTAAGGCACCTCCCAAAGCATAGTGTCCCTAGTCAGTGTACTGGGGCAATGGTTTGGAAATACCTATAGCTCTGCTAACACTACTTAAAACAGCAGCATGTCAAGGATAGCGTAAGGAGCACCTGGTTGGACCCTATGTGGTGCTGAGACTGTAGGTAGTAGCTAGTATTGGTGTCTAAATCCCAAAGACAAAAGGCAAAAGTCTAGTCAAGGTAGAAGAGCTAGGTCGGGTATCACAAGAGTCAGGTCAATAGTATCCAAATCCCAAACAAGAGGTGAGACGAAGTCGAAGAAGGAGGAAACAAGGTTGGGTAGCAAGAAATCAGGTCGAGAGTAGTTAACGCACACCAGAGAAAGCCAAGGGTAATTCTCAATAGTGAGCAGGGACTGAGTGGAGTGAGAGGGTATAAATAGGGAAGAGCATGAGGAATGACAATTGATTCATTAGTGAGTGGGTGTTGGCGGTGAGAGGTGCTGGTAGGAATGCGGTTCATGACACAGCACAGTTTTCCTTCAAGATCTCCCATACCTAGAACAAATAGAACAAATAAAAAATGTCTCGCTATGTACTGTAATTGTGCTTGTCTATGTCTTTTTTGTATGTTTTCTATGTACAGTATGTTAAAAATGAAAATGGCAAAAGGAGTAGTCTTATGCAGGTCAGGGGCGAAACCAGTCCTTGATGAAAAGATTGTATTGAGCTGAAATGGGTTCGAGGAAAAGGTCAGGTGGGAAGAGTCCTCAAAGAACACTACTTACTGTACATTTTAGCCAGCTTCAAAGAGGTGACGGCAAACAGAAACATCTTTCAGACAACAAGAAGGGGGGGGGGGGGTGCTGATTCAAGGCCTGCAGGATTAACGGAAGGTTCCAGCACAACCTACTGAGTGACAAGGTAGAGTATGCTAACAGCTTCCCTGTCATCACTACAACGGCAAACTAAAATAATAGAGACTGCACACATTTGAACACTGTGAAGATGAGGTAAGAGGTGGTTCTGACTTGTAAAACATGATGCAAATAATGTTTTTTAAAATACGGTGTTTTTAGTGGGTAGTACTACCTATACACTACACCTGTTCAGTGTCTAGACCTGAAATCTTAAAGTTTCCAGATGCAGGTGACAGATAGCACCCCTGTTTGAATCAGGAGGTTTGGGCAGAAACCAAAGCCTGATCAAAGAGTTCCTAAATGTGTCCCGCTTATGGAAACACTATTTTGCACTATTCCAGCCACCCTTAGAAAGCTGTATTTTGCTGTTTTGGAGTGACCTTCTTGAGTATACAAGAGACATGATAGAACAGAGGAAGTGACCACATCCCACCCTTATGATTGATATTCCAGATTTAATGTACAGTATATACTGGTGTTTTTCTTGGAATCAATATGTGCTTCCCTGGTATTATTGGCAGAAAGGGCAGCTCCCCAACATTTAGATGAGCAGCATCATCCATACTAAGACCAGACGTCTTCTCCATCTGTTCAAGTCAATATTGGGGGCAAGCATATTTTCCAAGCAGTCTGAGTACCTTTCCACCGGTACTGGATTTCCTGACTGCCCCATCATCTCATGTCACCAACCACCTAATCTGTGCAACCTTCTTCCCTACAGCTCCCTTAACTGCCCACAGCAACCATCCACAACGGGCACTTTCCCCTGCAACAGAATCCGTTGCAACACCTGCAAATATATATTCAAATTTGAATATAGACAGTACATATATATTCAAATATATATACAACGCACACCAGGGTCTGTCTGGAAATGTGGAGTGTATAGTATATGTGCTCCCTATGAGACATCCATGCCTTCTGTGATGAATTAAGGATTCTGAAAAGCATGAAGCCTCTCCACATTACTGTTTTTAGCGATGAAGGGATTGTACACCACTTTGGAGAAACTACTATCCTGCACTGCCAGGACATTTTCTCATTCAAGACATTTTAAACAGCTAGTGTGGTCAATGTGAGCAGGGAACAAATTGCCACACATCAGACACTTGCTGTACTCACTATCAGACTAACAATGGGCCTCATGCCGAGGTGAAGGCAATCCAGAGAAAAGTTTTTTTAGTACAAGAAGCTTACAATAAAGGCACACAACTCTTCTATTTTGGGGGCAGAAAAGGCTCATAATACAAACAGAAGTTTCTTTTTTACAATGCAGAATTTTCTCAAAAGAAACCTTTTAAATTTGATTCAGGCTCAGAAAGAAAAACAAAACTTAAAGCAGGAAACTAGCATTTTTAAAATATTCTCACTGACTCCTTAAATCACATCCAAAAATGATTAATATTATTTTGAAGTTCTTTATCTGTGTTTGTTATTTCTCTTCCTCTCAAGCAGTTCCTTGGCTCATAACATCTAGTAAGACCTAGGACTCCTAAGACCAAACTCTGTCAAGTGGGTAAAACCTAAATCTGACCTTTACATTGCTCACTCATTAAATCATTTGTTACTACAGAGCTTGTCTGATGTTATTAACCCAAATTACCTACAGTATATCAGAAAGAAGAATATTTTTAAAAGCTTTCTTGCCATTAAACATTATAAGGCATTTGAGTGGTTAGTGTTATTGATAGGTATTATTTCTAAAAAATAATATAAATAAACATAATAATACCAAAAACACATTTTAAGAAATTTTTTAAGAGTTTGAGATTTACCATCGAAACCTAATCTGCTGTCAAATGCTACCAAAACACCATGAGAAAAAGTGCTCTACGTCTTTTCCTTCTTTCATGTAAACCAAACCAATATTTGAAATCTTCTGCTCAAAGTAGAAAAAGCAAGACAGATGACACATAGCCATATTGTTGTGTAATAACCATGGGTGGACAAATAACTATTCTGGCAAACAGGATTAGCAATTGGAATGGAAGTGCATGAATGATTTGTGGGTTAGTTTCTACTGAGATAAAAAGTCCACAACCTGAACTATTTGCTGACCATCATTTGTGACTGCAATTTGTACTGCCAGTGTACAGTATGTGATACTGGTCTAATGTTAAGATAGAAACCTAATATCATTTGATATTGTTGGAAGGTGTCATATTTAATGTTATTCTCATATTACGCATTTCTGCATTTTATAAGCATAATAATCTTACATAGAGTATAAATGAATTTCTAAACTAAAAATTGAATTACCTTTAATCTATATCAAAAACTTATATCTTTCTGGCTCAAATGTATTCTCTACTTTTCACTTTAGTTCTTACTCTGAACTCTAAATGAAAAGAAAAGCCCATCCTACCTTAGAATAAAACTCTTTAAAATAAAAGTAATTTCTACTCCTAAAGAATTTGATTTTTCCTTAAAATAATGACTTAAATGCTAGATCCACAGTTAACAATTGAATAAGATGTAATCGTGGATCTAATTATCCTGGAAATGAGGTCCCCTGTTGCATTCTTCTCTCAATTGATTCAACAAGTGATGTTTAATGGTCATGTCTGGAATGCTGGCTGATCGATTGCAGAGATATGAGCAATTTATAATGTTGAAATGGTGTGGTAGTTTCAGATAGGCATTGCTGTTCTGTGATTTGGTTGAATGAACAAAACTACTGTAGATTTCCTTGTCAGACTCCTGCAATGTCAATGTACTGCAATTCTCACCAGATTGACCAGTTTATTGATTTTTCACTGTGAAACTCACAGAAGAGCAATCTCCCTGTTTGCTAATAGGGTTCACCAAAGGGCGTTTTGTGTTTGTGAAGAATTAATTAGTTCTAAAGTGTTTTAATTAGGGGTGTATTCACATGTATTTTTGTGTGAGTGAGTGGTAATGGGTATTGTGTATTAACTGACAGGACTGGATTGGGAGATTAATTACCTGATTACTGATTAATTTGGTGATAATTGATTGCATCTGCGTGTTTGGGGAAAGGTCGTATTCTCACGTGTTTTCCTCATAAAAGTGCATTGGTAGGTTTTTTTCTGTTTTTTTAAATGTGGTTTTGTTAAGTTTGTTCTTGCTAGTTAAGCAGTTTTCATATTTTTGTGTACATTGAAACATGTACAGTATGTGGTTTGTACCTCTGAAGATGACAAATGTTTATTTAGCTTTATTGAGGTGTTTGTCTGTTACATTTCCTAAACCTGAAGTATAGAAATGTATAATGTATTTATATCTGCAGTTTTATTTATTAACTGGGTGACTGAATTGCATTTGAAACATGTTGACATTCATATAGAAGTTAATCTGCAGTAATAAGTAAACAGCAGCACTGGGTCTAGACTGCTGTCTACAGGTTAGGTACAGTGAAGGAAGTTGTATTCAAATGGGAGGACTATGGTAGATGACTGTATTACAGTAGGTATCAATGTGTAAGTTCTTGATGCATGATAATGTTGGGGAAAAACAAGGATGTATAGAGCTGAACAGTGCCAGTCTCACAAGATCTTTGTTTAGATCGGTAATGCTCAGAGCACTACCTTCAAATACCTTTGGTAACTGGGAAGAATAGTGACACTATGTTCTCTGGTAAAATTGGTGAATCCATGTTTCACTTTTAGAGACTACATTGTGAACGAAACCATTTGTCTTTGCACTATAATGTTGCATTATCTACAAGTAGTAGATGACTAGGGAGATTCCAAACCTTTTTGTACACAATATGTATTCCTTAATAACCGTACGTTGCTCTGTCTGCACCTGTGGTCTGGCTTGATGTTTGCATTATAATAGTCAACTTCTGAGATTTTGACACAGCATTAGGCCAGTTCAGACCTCTTTAGGGGACTCATAAATACTAGACCATACTCACTGAGCCCAGGATAAACATTTTTTAGTTCTGTGAATTTTTAAACCTTCCTTGCTGTTTTTTGTAAGGAATTTATTAATCTCTTCAAAACCACACTAAGTAAAATACCGTTTTGATTTGACAAATAATTTGTAATCCTTAAACTCTAAAAACTAAATATGACTTCTATACATTATATGCACGTACAAGTCTGTTCACTACACTTTCTGTATTATAAACATTAAAAAGCCAATTACTGTTATTAATGACTAATATGAATTCAAAAAAGTATACCGTGGTTTTGAAACACCTATCATGGCAATGGTTATTCACTTAAAATATTCTAAAGGAAATGTTCACTGTGTACATTAGAGGAAGACACATGATGGTTTCAGCTTCATTAGATAAGAAGTCAAAATCAAGATGAGTCCTTAAGATTAGTCTGCTATACATTCTTATGCTTTGGCATCTCAAACAGTTGGAATACAGAGACAACACAGATAAGGATAATAAGGGCAAAGAGCATAATGGTATTTGATCAATGTCATGACTCCTTATCTTTCATTAGGAAATGAGTTCAGCTGCTTACATAAAATGTAGACAGATGATAACTGGGTGGAAAGTGTTGATTACAAAGATGAAGGAAATGTGCTGTTTCATGCATACTAATGGCAATAATAATTCAGAGGAGTTGAACGCAGAAGGGCACTGTGCAAATGTTCTTTGTTCTTCTTTTTGTCTGTTACTGTCTTTATAAATCACTATCAAAGAAAATATCATTCTATACAATCAGTATCCACAGCCTGTAATCTAAATCAGAGCAATTTTTAATCCTGTGGAGTATAAACTTTGGGATGTTCTCCCATTTGTTAGCAATTAGGAATAAGCAGCTACTCACTGATATGAATTTGTTTTTCATAATGATCAACTAATGAACACATTTTGTTACAAGTACTGTATGTCTTTAGGAAGTCCATGAAGGTGCCTGGGATATCCAATGAGCTGTTCTTGTGATATTATCAGAATTCATATGAATTCACAGTTGAGTTTAGTGTTTCCCTGGATATTCTATCAATGACTAGCAATTACACTTCACTTCTGGGAATTCTGACAACTTTTTAATGATTTTTTGTGGGATCTGCATTTCTAAATTTATACTGAAGTCTCAAGAGTTTGGGAAGTTTATATCTAACACCTGTTGATAATATGTTTCACTCACAGTCATACGTTATCTTTTTGTTAGGACTGACTGATACTGTTCAGAAAAGCACTAAGGCATAAGATCTTTTCATCATAATGACTGAGAAAGCTTATTTTCAAAGACCTTTGCCAAACAAACAACCAAAAGGATATTCAAACTGGAATAGTCACAAAGTACCATCTATTGAACTGCACTTGTCAGTATCCCATTTCTCTCGTTTATTCTTTATTGGTATTCTTTATGATGAGCATATCACAGAGCATTTTGTTCAAGGCAATATTTGGATGTTCATATTAAGAAGGCTTTGCATGTTACACAGTACTGTAACATGATTACTTTTCAGCGACTTGTACTGTTTTCCTTTTCAGTGAGGTAGTAGATGACATTATAGATGTAAATTGTTTATTTCTGTGAAAATTAAAGTACAGTAGCTACCTTTGCATTACAAGGTTAATTGCAAATGCAATCAATAAAATTAGAAAGCACTTCAGCAATCCAGGTCAAACACAGCTGATATGTGAAATAAGATTTTTTATATCCTATCACACTGTCAGTGGAAATAGATCATGTAAAGGACTCAATCTGACCAATATATTTTCTCAGAATCTTTTGAGCTGCAGCTTGACCAAATACAGTGATTACAGAAAGTCTGCCATTACCAAACTAATAGTTGTTTTGGCCTAGTAGCCTGAAATCTAGACCCAATAAATCATAATTTATTTTACCTGCATTCAAGCCACAGAAGGTGGAAAAAAAGGTGCTTCCAATAGGTATTAAGTCAGCAGTGTATACAGTACTGTACATTTATCCGGCTTATTTTTCTAGGTTTTCATTTGTAATTACTTTTCAGAATGTTTAAATATTTGTTTTGCACTTGGAGGTTCTCTTACAATGTGTAAGGGTAAAATAAATTCTGAATTAATGTCTTGATTTCAGGCTGTTAGGCCACAAAATGTGTTGCTTTGCAAAAGGGTTTGTAGATTTTTAGAGGCAGTGTATATTTCTGGAAAGACGAAATAAACATGAAGCATCCTAAAATAAACTTTATTTTGATGTACCTAGAGAATGTCTGTCCTTAATAAAATCCTTATAATTCTCCTTGTGCTGTCATTAGAGTCCCATTCTCTTTTGTAAATATGAATGTTTCGTTTATAAATTCTGATTAAAAACAAATAAGTCATGGTCATGAATTCAAATTTTCATTGCCATATTTATTTCAATTTTTAAAGACCACAGAGGTTACTTAGAATACCTACTGTACTGACAATTTTACCATGGCTTTAAATACGTTAGTTTGTTTTTTTTTTCCGATTTGAAAAAACTGGTTTACTGGCATGGTGGTGGCTCTGTTGTGTTTAGAGCAATAGTGTCAAAATGGCCTTTTTAATTATTTAAATACACTAAAAGCATAAAAAACTGCAGATAGTAGAAAACTTTAACTGACGTGATGCCCATGTACAAAACTACTAGTACAGGCTTGTTAATGGGAAAAGGTAAATGTTGTTTTATTTCATTTTTACATGTCTAACATTAAAAGTTTAACTATTTTAATTTATATATTTGCTTTTTTATATTTGTGTTTTTGCACCAACATTGTATTGTAGTGAAAGCTGAGGGTCATTTTAATTATAGTAACTTTGACACAACTTACCTTGACTCAGATAATTAATCTGGTTATCAGACTATTTATCAAACCATTTAACTCTGTTTCTCTAGTCCAGTGGCTCTCAAAGATCTATGGTCCACGGACCACTTAAACCAAGTCACAGATGCGGTGGACAACCTATGCCTATTTCCTCGCTACTGGATCATTGCAGAGCTCGGCGGGATACAATCTGGGATAAATCTTCTGTTATTTATAAACCTATTACTTCATTTACAGAAGATTAACATTTCTGAGAGGTCTCCCAACTGACTCAACTGGTGTAAAGTTTGCATTTTGCATGAAGGCATTTTGAGCTGTGGGATTGTGGTACTGTGGGTTTGAACTGGGTCTTTAGCAGACTGTAACTGTGATTCTCCAAGCAGCAGTACCCAATTTCAGTGTCTCCAAGGGCAGTATGGGAACTGCATTGGCTCGCAACGACACAGCGACCCCTGTGGCCTGCCAGGCACTTGCAAGCATGCGGTGCTGTCAGTGAGGGGCCTGCCTCTCCTCCAGTGTGTGAAAAGACAAGTGAGGTAGGCGAGTCAGGGAAGTCTGTTTGCACTTCTTCATTCTCACCAATGTGCCATCATTAGGTTCGGACCTGAGAGAAATGTGGAAAACATACAATTGAATATAACTAATATAGTTTCTGATTTTAAATGGGGGGAAAAAAAATATTTTTTCTTTGTAGTGACAATTTTTTCCGCTACAGCCTCAAAGTGTTCCAATATGGATCTGACTTGTATTTTGCCCCCTTTTCCATATTATTGATCAGTTTTCATAATATGCTCCATATATATGCTCAATTTTGGACATGCGGTGCTGTCTCCATGGAGTTTGTATATTATCCCCGTTTGTGTGGGTTTCCTTTGGCTGCTCTAGTTTCCTTCCACAGTCCAAAGACATGCGGGTAAGTTAACTGGATACTGGAAAAAAATGGCCCTTTGTGTATTGTATGTGTGTGTATCGGTCTGTGTCCTGCAACGGACTGGCGTCCCATCCGGGATATATCCTGCCTTGTGCCCGACGCTTCCCTGGTCAGGATCCAGCTGCCCCATGACCAGGTACTGTTTAAATCGGGTAGAAGATGGATGGATGGATGAATCTATTTAAACTTGAGAGTACTTTATCTTTCAGTAGCAATTTTTCAAGTGTTTTGCAAAACCAGATTGCTTATTACCTAATACCATGGTGTTGCCCATTTCAGTTGTAGGGGAGATGAAACAATACCTACTTCCACCTCCAGTTGTGACTCCAGTTTCTAACTGAAATTAGAAAATTAGAAAACTTCATGCATTTTTTACATAAAACGTTGCAGGGATATGGGCCAAGCTACCCTGCCCCATTGCTGTTTCTTACAAGAAATGGCTGAACGAGATCACCAAATCAATTAGCTACAAGCACCCAAACAAGCTAAAGGGACCAAATGGCTTTTGCTCATTTGCAGTCTTTCTTGTGTTCTAATTGAAATACTGAAATTTGATAACTTTTGATAACGATTAAAAAAAACAAACTTCATTTTTCCATGATCTTGTATATGGACAGATAAATCAATATCAAAGCCACTGAATAATAATAATTGCTTACACTTACAGTATACTGTATAGCAGTTTTCTGGACACTCCACTCAAAGTGCCTTTCAGGTAATGGGGGCTCCCCTTCACCACCACCAATATGCATCATCCATATGGATGATGCAACAGCAACTATAGTGCCCCAGTATGCTCACCACACATCAGCTATCAGTGGGGAGGAAAACAGAGTGATGAAGCCAATTCACAGATGAGGATTACTAGGAGGCCATGATTAGTAAAGGCCAATGGGAAATTTGGCCAGGATGTCCCATTCTCTTTTTGAGAAACACCCTGGATAAAAATTCCGATTTGGGCATATTCATCTAGTGTTTTGAGTAAATGTAGTAGAAGAAATGCAAATGTCTAGTACTAATGAGATGTTTGCAAAAGATGTGCAAAAACTTAAGATTTAATGAATAATAATCTTTGTTTTATACAGAGCCGCAGAAACAAAACTGTACAAAATTAAATAAGATTAAAGTGATAAATGCCAACTCTTTTTAAGTTTATAAAAGTGAATTCAAAGACAGGATTTAAAATGCTTACTAACTTGCAAAATCTAATATAAGCAGGGAGATCCACAGCTTTGAAGGAACAGAACATAAAGTCGTGTCAAAAAAGATAAAACAGCAGTAGGTGTCCAGGGAGATAACTGATGCAGAAATCAAACCATGCAAGCCACTAAAGGTGAGTTGAAAATACTTAAAATGTATTAACTTAATACTGAAATTCACATGAAGCCAATGCAAAGAAAGTAAAACTCATAAGACACTCATACAGTTTAGTTTTAGTTAAGCAGCAGACACAACAAGCAGACTTTAACAACATTAATAAAATCGAGTCTGGAAAGGAAACACATGAATACGTGTTTAAACACGTAAACACATGAATATGAATTCTCTGCAGGAAATAGGTAATGACATGGACACAAGTTGACAACTCTGTGCACAAGTCTAAAAATCAAGACTCACATCACACATTCCAGACCTTAGTCTTAGTCTTATTAATAATGTAATGGTAATCAGTCTAAAGTTGACACTGTTGTGTAGCTGATAAGGAGAACCGATCTTTACCAAGTTCAGATGTGAAACAGCCATTTTTAACACCAGTGAGAAAAAACAAACCATACTTTTTGCAAACATAAATGTATCATCAGCATAAAAATGAAAATAGATGCTATACCAACACCCCAAGTGACCCAAAAATAATCTTTACAGTAGGTATTAATAAGAATTGGACCAAGAATATTATCCAAGAAAAGTTTAATTATCCAATTAAAAATGTTAAATTAGAGTGACATTTAAATATTATCAGATTTTATAATAATAGCTTTTCTACAATTTGCGATAAAGTATGTTTTTATACATGTAAAGATACAGTACATGTATAAAAACATGTATACATGTATTTTATAGGACATCTTACTTGTATCATATCAGTTCTATAGCTTTGAATAATGTGTCTGTGATAAGCTGTTCAGTTAGCTGTACATAGAAATGTATATGTACCTTCTAAAGAAGAAATAAACATACATTAGTAAGACAGTCATAGTCATGAGACTTTATTTAAACAGCTGCAATCTGAAGCCAAAACATTAATGGAAGCCAAATAAGTCTTTCAAAAGAAAGGGGTTCAAATGAACAATGTAAGCCCCAAAAAGGTGTATGAATTAAACAAATTCAAGTGAAACTGCAACTGTTTCACAATAAACGCCACACAAAGACACAAAGACAGTATTACCAGGATCTTACTACAAACCAAAGTCAACATTTCTGAACTGAGGCACTATTTAAACTTGGCCTGTGTATTTGAACACAACCTGCATTTCTGCATTTCAGTTCTTTTATCTATTTTGTTTTCATCTCTCCTCTCCAGGTTCAAACACAAACTTTCATTTGAAGCAAAGCCTGGTAAATTTGTTGAAATAGTTTAGCTGTCATATAGCGCCGCCTGGGGGTGAATTCAATAAGCTGCTCATCTACATCACTTCTTTTTTGTACACCAAAATGTTTTTAAAGCATTTACATTTGACAAAATGATAATGAGACATAACATAATAACACAAAAATAAAAATGACACATTTTATGAGCTCTAAAATGAAGTTCTCTGGATCTCTTCACAATGTAATAAACACAATGCAGAATAGGGAAAGCCTGTCATATAAAATGAATAATTAGGACTTTCAGCTTTTAACATTTATTCTTGTCCTCTACTTGCCTCTAATATGTTTCACTTGCATTTTAAATATATGACCATTTCTTAAAAGCTGTAATACTGTAACAGGAAATATAACACAGAAACAGTTAAAGGGGAACTACAGTCCCAATTTCTCAGACCGGTTATTAAATCTTGGTAACAAATTCATAGAGATTATAAAAAAATTACACATTTCGAATTAAGCCCAAAATTGTGAACTTGCCATGTTGTCGCAAACCCCTGGTCTCGCCACAGGCAAGAGTGAGATTTTGCACCAATTGTGACGTGAAGTGACCCTTCCTGCTCACTAGTCACTGTAATGTGATGTACGAGCAAATAAGTACAGGATGTGCAGCAGAAATTTAACTGCAGCAAATTTCCGATGTGATCTGCATGTAGAGTTAACAAGAAAGCTCCCTTTATCAGTAAAACCATCTCGAAGTCGAGAGTAATATTTATATTGGATTAAAAGAGATGTATTCACCAGCCTGCTTGTTTACAATGCCACAGGGTCACTTCAGGTCACCAGAAGTTTTGTTGCCTCATTCTGAATCACAGAATATAATGCTGCACATACCTGGATATGTAATCTATTTTTTAATGTAAATTGGAGGTCTTACAAGTTACTGTGTAGATTTTACTTTTATTGAGGTTTGAAATGCACTTTTTGTTGATTCTTTCTAACCATGAAGTACAAAAAAGAGGCGCAGTTTCCCTTTAAGAGGATAAATTAGTCTTTTGTGTCCTGAGAGAGTGTGATTTAAATTGCACTGGTTAAGAGGTTATACAGTACACCTGTGAAATTGAGCAACAGCTATGTTTGTTTTTATCTGCGCTAGAGAATACATTCACTGAAATCAGTCTCTTAGCTATTCAAATGATTTTTTATTTACTTAAAGCAAATTAAAGGCAAGTATTTCAGGGAGAAAAATGTATACAGCTGGTAGTCCTGTGCACAATTAAATGAATCACCCCTATGTTTGCCTCCTGTACAGAAAATTATCATTCATAGCAACCTCCAACTGCAAATTAATTTGTCGCACAACCACACCTAATATAACCTTATCAATCTTTGTGGTTTTCTTTGCAGATAAGAGACATAAGCAATGAAACACATCCAACATTTTCTATACAATTGCTTGGTGACATTTTTGTGAGACTTTGCACAGAATCATTACCTGAAAAAGTGAAGTCACAAATGTTTTTAGTTATATCACAAATTACAATGTTTAATTTTTTTGTATTCAATCATCGATTTATATAAAGGGTTTGCACGTTTAACCTGTGATCCCTGGTGGGCATGGTTTTCTTTATAATTGTTAAATAATGCCTGCTACCAAAGTGCCAATGGAGATCCAATGTCTGTGTTACAGTACCATATTTACACCCATTCAACCAACTATATCATCAATTTCTAAACAGCAAAATATCTCTATATTAGTTTTTGAATGTCAATAGGTCATCTACTGTATACTTCTTCTAGGACTACACATCTACAGAATTTACACAGCTTGCAATAATACCACAATGCTAGTCACTAAAATCACTTGAGTGTAACATAAATGAGTAAAGCTCGTTTGACTTTATCCCCATTCTGCCTACATGTGTAACTCTATACCTTGTTTGACCAGGCACAAGAATAAGACAGACCTTGCAAAATGCAAAACAATACACCACATTAGAACAGCCCAATCCACAACTTCCAATGGGCCTCTGTGCCTTTATATGGCCGATTGTCTCTGAAGCCATTTTACAATGCAAAATAAATATTTAAAATTATAATTAGACAATGATCATTTCAGAACACTTTCACATCTGTAAAACTAAAATAGATTGTCTCCAGAAATGTGCTGTAATTCCCCTTTCCATTGCTCAAATGACTGTTCACTATGGCAGGAAAGGAAATTCAAAATGTCCTTTTTTTAATTTGGACCCCTGAGCATTACAGCTTTAAAAAGGTACTAACTGTACCTTATTAGCAGAAAGCAAAGCATGAAATTCTAAGCTAAGATAGCACAGGTAGTACATGGAACACCAGCACTAATAAATGAAATAATCTAAACATAACCACTAAATAACAGTCTATACAAGTCCCAGATACAGTACATGTCCCAGAATCTAAAATTCAGCTTACCCTTCTAGTATTAATAACTCTACACAACAAAAAGCAATCCTTCCTAAGCTAGAGCCCTTTGCAATGGTCTATAAAACTAGATAAAGATAATGGTCAAATGTATTATTTTTCCTTTAAATCAAAACCTAGCCATCAATATCTACCAACGGAAGAAAGGAATGCTGTCTATACATACGCACAGATAATCTTGTCAGAATAAGAATATGTCCAAAGAAAAATTCTATATCTATAACTATATCTTATTTACTGTACCAAAGATCCATGTTAATGTGTCACTAACTAATCTAAAGAGTTCAGTTTAATACTGACAAAATGAACTGTACGTCTAAATGTATTAAAAAAATGTCTGTATTGTTTTCCTTTTTATAAAGTAATTGGACAGACCAATGGAGAACTATCTTTGAATTACATGACCTGACCTTGCCAAGTTGTGACTTTATGCACAAAAATTGTGTTTTTGTGGATACACAAAAGCCTCAAATTAAAACATAAAACTTATTTGATTATCAAACTATACTGTACCTTTCTGGTGTTGATGAAAATAACCTGAACTTGTCTTAGTTTAAGTCAGTTTAATTTAACAAAAATAGGCTTGTGCTTGTGTTCATGCATGTGAAAGTGTATCTAACAGTTTAATTTGCTCACAAGTGCTTTATAAAAAATGTTTATTACAAGTAAATGGGAAGATTACGCTCAAATGATTAATTTTCAGATCTGATAGCTCACATTTTTTTTCCTTTTAACTTTCCTTGTGTGATAGATTTCAGTAAAATACCACCCCCTAAGACATTTTTTTACATTGATTGTAAAATATACAGTTCACCTTCACTACATTTGCAATGTACACTTTTATCATACTACTTATAATCCGTGAGAAAAAAAAAAGTTTGGTACTGTATGCATGTAACAAAAAAAAACAACATTCAAAATTAGTCGGCTGATCATGTGACATCACATTAAACATCAACGTGCCAGCATAGATGCATTCAATTTCAAAAACACATTCACCTTTAGGTGCTAGGTTTGTCAGCTATGCAGTTCTTATGCTTCATTACAACTGCTGAACACAGAACATTGGTACACAAACACAACATCTTTTCAATAAAATCTGTGTTCAAAAGGGATCTCATGTTATGCAGTCAAAGACTTTTTTAAACTAAAATAAAATAAAACTGAATAGTTAAAAAGTAAATACAGTATAATCACTGCCGTACCCAGCATTTCAAATATTCTGCCTTTTAGACAAAAAACATTTTTTAGGAAAAACAGCTTGATGGGAAAAAGTTTAAATTTAAAATGTAACTGAAACTTTTAAAATCAAAACATAACTACACCATGCTTAGCCGCTCATAATTAGCGAACAAAAAAATACATTCATTTTGTAATGGCTCTTTTCTTTATAGAATATCTGTATGTTTTAAAAATAAAATTATGTAGCATATGTACAAAAACGCATACACTGTAGCAAGAACAGGCAAAATGTCATAAAAAACGGAGTGCTGAGCACATTGAAATCAAGCCTAGTAGTTTAATACATTCCTGTCTAGAGCTTTACCTTTTTCTTCAGAACATGCGCCCAAATACACACTCTACTGAAGAAACAGAAAAATCCAATCCTATTGTATACTACCTTCTTTTAAGAAGAATGTTAAAATAGACACAAGCAATGCAGAGGTATGTACAGTATAATTACAAACTTGAAAAGTCTACACTACCTTGAATCACAAACTGTACGTTGACCAGTCTAAGAAACCAATTCAGCCAAAGACTGTGGAAAAGTGTCGTGTCCACTTTTCAGAATCAACTTGTAATTGCCTGAAACATAAAGCCCCTTAATCTTTTATAGTACTAAGTATTGAAAAGTAGATGAAAACAGTGTTGCACTATAACTGCAATATAATGGGAGTGTAATCAATACTGCAGTAATCAGAGGTACAGTAAGCTGTTACTGCTGCACTTGAACAGTATTCAGTTTCGGTATAACCTGTTGGTTTTGTACAGGGCAAAGTAACAACTAGCACAATTTAAACATTTGGTCTGTAGCTGAAAACACCAACATTGAAAAGAAAGTTCTAACCTAATTTACAATAAAAATGTGAACTGAGTGGCCCTGAGCTAGCTAGAACTCCTAATAGTGCAAACAACGTTGTTGCAGATAACAGGCTCTGCAAGGGTAGGGAGACAGCACCAGCAAAGGGATCAGAGGGGGAAAAAAGCAGAGAGGGAAACTACCATGAGTTCCTGCCACCAGCTTAAAGCTCCTGATCAAGAATATTTAAGTTCCTGTCCATCCACTGGATGTTTAGTTTGATTGTTTCAATTGCTTCCTGGACACTTCTCATTTGTGATCCCTTGTCCTTCAGTGATATGAGAAAATTCATCACCTGAAACAGGAATAAAATGTCAAAATGGTTGCTAAAGTGTGCACCGTTTCTCATTTCAGAAGGTTCTGAGTTAACACTAACCTCAAAAAGCCTTGTTTTTGTTGAAAACTGGTATGTTGCTGTATGGACGATGCTCTGGATAGCAAAGGATCCAAGTGAAAACCTACAATCACACAAGAAAAAATTACACAATTGTTTCCTCAGCAATAGATACCTCTATCAAAAGGTAGAGCTCTCTCAATTTTCAGTCTCAATATTTGAGGATTCAATTTATCAGCTCTATCATCTGAAAGATTTTAAATAAGAAACCATTTAATCAGAAATTACAAAGATGAACCTTAGGCTCTTGCTGATATTACACTGAAAAAAAGAGTCCATATTTGTCTAGTAATATTAAAGTAAATTACCAAGCATGATCTCACAGTGGGGATGCAATACCACAAAGAAAATGTTAGAACATATTGTTAAATATACAGAATTTGGGGCAGCACGATGGTGCAATGATACTGGTTGTTTAATTGGCTTCTGGGAACACTGGCTGTGGTGTGAGAGTGTGTGTATGGTGTGAGAGTGTGATGGACTGGTCTCTTGTCCAAGGTGTGTCCTGCTTTGCACCTGTTGCTTGATGGGACAGGCTCTGTCTCCCCTGTGTCTCTGTATTGGATAAAGCTGTTGGAAAATGGATGGATGTACAGAATTTAAACAAAGGGATGGAACGTTCCATTTTCCACAATGTATTTCTTAGAATCTTGGAATGTTGCGTTTGAATTTGGTCATTGAATAAAACATTACAACACTGATGAATCCAGGAATGTCTTACAATCTCAGGCTAAAAGATTAGCTCCTTGCACCAAGAGCTGTGGGCAAATAGAACAAGAAACCTAAGAAAGTTTAGGCCTTTCACTGGCTTTGTATTCCAGAGTCACTCAAGGCCCTGGTGGAACTGCTGTTTCACTGCTTCCCTTAAAACCACTTACAGCATGAAGATCTTTTATTTTTACAAAGCACTTATGATTTCAAAAAGAAAACAGACAATATTTTAAAACTGAATTTTGTTGAACCCCAACATATTTCATATCACTCCTACTCACTTTTCTAAGATTTTATCCCAGTTTTCTTTGACAAAGTCCCAGGCATACAGATGCCCTGCATAACTCTTGCAGACTTCATTGAGGATGAGAGGAAACTCCTGTGTTTGAATATCACTACCCCTTAGGCTGGCCTGTAGCAACCTGTGGAACAGAATATTATCATTATTCCTGTAATTTATCTTTAAATACAAAAATCTCTAATTACAAGTATGGTCATTCTATAGACTTCCCATGTTCAGAAATGATGATGAATTTGTATTAGATGTACATAATTTCCATAAATACCAGACAGGTCAATTTGAGCCTGCAAAATAAGAAACTGTCTTGTCCTAGGAATACATATTTGATACAGATGCATGTACTTAATATCCTGACATACCCATGGAACACTCCAGACAATTATCACATATAAATAAGAATTGTAGTAACTCAACAGAGAGGCGAGTGAAGTTAAACACATTCAACATTTCAACACTACTGACGTTTAGACAATATCAATGATTTTGAACAACATTAATATGATATGTGTCTATATCACATACTCACAAATCGTAATGATCTGATTTACATGTTCCTTATTTTACATCACCCGGAGAAAAATATGCAGTTTATTCATCAGTTCAGATTTTAATGGAAGACAGTTATGTTTTCCATGTAGCTCCTAAGAACACCTTGCTTCTTGCCTGACCTTAAGTTATATGAGGAGAACAAAGCTTTTTTACCTAGATGATTGTGCACACATAATTCAATCAGCTTTTTCTTAGACTAAGAGTAGAAAAGTGAGGCACAGTGACACAGTGGTTAGTATTTCTGTCTTGCAGTGATGGAGCCCTGATTTCAATCCTGGACCTAGGGTGCTATCTGCGTGGAGTTTGTATGTTCTCCCTGAATGTGCATGGGTTTCCTCTGGAGCTTCAGGTTTTCTCCCACTGTCTAAAAACATACTAGTAGGTTAATTGGTTTCTGGGAAAACCGGCCCTGGTGTGACTGTGTATATGTCTGTGTTTGTGTGTGCCCTGCGATAGACTGGCGTCCAGTCCAGTGTCTAGTGTGTATCCTGTCTTGTGCCCAATGTTTGCCAGGTTAGGGTCTGGCATTCCATGCAACCCTGTACTGGATAAAGTAGTTAGAAAATTGAAATAATATCGCTTGAATGACTGTTGTGAACACAGTAAAATGGGAGGCACATAGTGAATTTATTCTAGGTTTCTCAGTTATCCTACTGTTATCGAGTTAGCCTGTTTGTCTGACCCACCATACTATCTTCCTGATGTCTTGTGTGCTTGCCAGTGATTCCAGAATTGTGTGCTTCTCTGCCTCAAACATGGAAAGGTGATAAGCTGAATTTAAGAATTCCCAGCCTTTCTCCGACTGAGCACCAACTGTAAAGACCGTTTTCATGAGATCCCCAGGTATTCTGCAGAAGAGAAACAGAAATCACTCATTTAATCAGTCCAATCATTATGACATTTTGTTATAAAGAACACAAAGAATATATTGTTTCACATTCCTAATATGAATAGTTATTTCACTTCCAAATGGTTGGTTTGTCGTTCATTTGAGGAGCAAAATTCAGTTCTGTGAATCAAACACTCCTTCAGCACAATATAAACTGGAGAACTTCAATATCTGGAAGCATCTCATCCTTGATTCCTTTTACCTCATAGTTCCGTTAGATTGTGTCCAGTTCCTGAACAGGGCTTGTGCATTTTCAATGCATTTTGCCTCCTGATAATGGCAGGCAGTTTCAAGCAAGGAAGACCTCAGCATTCGTTCAGAGACAGATCCCTCTTCGTCCCATGTTTGGCTACGTATCAAACTTCCAAAAAGCTGCAGAATCCGCCCCTATTGAACAGTTATGAAGCAGATATCGTGAGGAAAGAAGTACAACATAACAATGTACTGTAGACTAAAGCACCCTGTCAGAAAAGAGAATTTCCTAAAATGTTTAGTGTGGAACATTAATTCACTCTAAGGTTCCACAAACCAAATGTCACCTTCACAGAGGTTATTTAAGATTTTTTAGCTAAAAACATTATTTTTTATATTAATTCTATCACAAAATTCAGAGATCGGGTCTCATTCCGCACTCCTGATATTTAAAACGTGCAGTAAAAGTAAACATGACAAAAAATTTCTGAAGTCAGCTTCTAGAACAGTAAATTACAATTCAGAAGCAAGCAATGGCTGTTACAGTGTAGCTCCTTTGGTAATAAATCTTGTGTTCAGAAAAATGACGTAATTTCTTCTTCAGAATAGCTACTGAGCTTTTGTCCAAGGCCCTAGAGTTGCACAAAACATTTATTTACAGAAATAAATAACATTTACTTCATTATTTGGACTTGACTCTTTTAGTGTTTGGTGGCTGAATCACAGCACTGGTGCATTCAATTAGTAGGTTAATTATGTACAGTATGTACAAACATACAATGGTGTAACTTTTATTGTCGTTTTTAACAATATGTTGGCATGGTTGTTGATTACTGTCTCACTGTTCATGGAAATTTGGAAAGTTCATGGAAATTTATGGGAATTTTCTAAATACAGAAGATTTAGCTGTAATAACCGATGTCTGCCACCATTGCTTTGATACCTTATTACTTGTAAATCCATGTTTGTTTGTTTTTTTAAATCATATATGTATTATATTCTCTTATTCTCTCCAAATACTGCTTTTAGACATCAGTAAAACAACAAAATACTTGTGACTTACAACAGGTGGCAACATGTTGTACAATGTATAAATTTGCATAATAACTACAGAATCAATGACAGTACCCTAGGCTAACATATTTGCCTTTCATTAGCAACAAAAGTCCTGACAATCTACGGCAGTTTAAAAAACATGCCTAAAGACCTAACGACACCAGAATTCAAGAAATTGCCTTCCACAGGTGATTCTAGCTTTAATTTCATTGCCACATGCATTATTTTCAGCACCCTCCCGGTGAGGTTGTTCTCCTGGTCACAGTCTCTTTCTTTTTCAGATAAAATATGTGTTCTTCAGCAAGATAATAATCCAATTTTCACGTCAATGAAAGCACTGCACTTTTTAAAACATTGAGTACAGAAGAGAAACTTAAAATACATTTTTTGGACTTATCCTTCACCCACAACCCTCAGGTATCCAAAACCAGGAAGCTGGAAGTCAGTAAAACATAACTTCTAGAGTACAGTTCTGTTTCTTTCCGAACTACATGATGTGATTAACCTCAGCTAAATTTTTTCAGCTAAAGGGATTAATTTAGGAAACTGCGGTGCAGTGAAAAGGAAATAAGTGTGCGACCTTAATGTGAGTACACAGGGTCACAAGGCCTTCCCTGTACACTGGGCCGAAAAATCGGGAGTGAATGTTGTTTAATAGCACGTGCAGCCAAGCAAGCAGGCTTTAATTGCATATTGATGTTTCTGCAAGGGCCTTCAGCTCTAGATAATTCAGTAACAGTAACTGGGAATTCTAATTAATTGGGAACTATTGAATAAATCAGTAATTAGGAATACTGTACTGTGACATCAGCTCAACAGAAACACATTTTTGTTGGACACGATATTTAAGCAATCAAGGCTTACAGGGTTAAAAACACACAAAGAGAACAAACTTATATAATGAGAACTAGGAAGTAAAGCTGTAGATGTGTTTTGAATGTGTTATATGAAGAACGCCGATTTTTATCCATGCACATCGAGCCTCAACAAAACTACAGAATCCCTGACCCTGATGTTCTTTTGCAAAGCAATATCGCACTGTGACCTCAAATATAATACATAAACATAACCTGAAAAGGTGTCACAGCTGCTCAAAATCATTTAAAAAATAATTCCATGGAGTTAATTCACATTCTGGGTTTTATATAACAAAGCTTTAATAAGGTACCAGAAGTCCAAATCATGCATCTTTTACATATTTAGAGTACATGTTTAAGTGTAACCTGCTTTCTTACCTTCATCCTTCCAGCTAACGCCCACAAACCTCTTTTATCCAACAACCTATAGATGCGATTGAGCTGTGACAAGGCTTCTGTCACAGGAGCCGTTTCCTTCTCCTTTCCAAGATAGGCAATAAGATTCAGAACCTGCCTGAAGGATACCCGCCCTAGCCTTCAGAAACAGAAAATAAGAAGAGTGTTCACAAATCTGCCTTTGGGGATTTTTCCTCTACATGCTGAATTATACAATTCCGTATTATCAGAGATTTTCTGAGCACCTCAAATTTGATCTTCCCAGACATGAGCCGTGAAAAGGACAGCTTTGCCATCAAAATAAAGTTTAGCCCTGTGTTAATATGTTCAGAAAAACATACAGGCAAGGAAGCATTGGTCATACTGCCTGGGACCACAGCGTTTAACAAGTTAGACCAAATACAAGCTATAGTTCTGTGTGTGTAAGTGGGATTTTATATGATTTAAACTAATCAGAATTTTAATAATGATAATAATTCACCTATAAGGCTTTACATGGCTTGGCACCTCAATACCTGTCTGATCTTTTATCGCCCTACTCCCCACCTCGCAACCTCCGCTCTTCAAATTCTGCCCTCCTTACTGTCCCCCAAGCCCGTCTACATTGTATGGGCGACAGGGCCTTCTCCTGCTATGCCCCCAAGCTCTGGAACTCTTTGCCCAAGGATATTAGAGAGTCACCTTCTCTAAACTCCTTCAAATCCAGACTCAAAACCTTCTTCTTCAGAAAAACCTTTACTTAACTGGTTCCATTCTTCACCCCTCTGCTCTTCTTAATACCACCTTCCACGGTCTCCTCTATTGTTATTGTTGTATTGTTGTAATTATAATTGTGTCCTATCTTGTGAAATCTTCTTATTTATTGTTGTAATCTTCTTATTTATTGTTATTGTCATCCTGTAAAGCGCTTTGAGAAGCCACCTTTAAAGGCGCTATATAAAATAAAGTTTATTATTATTATTATTATTATTATTATTATTATAATTCAATTTTAAGTGCAGGTCTTACACAGGACTGAATGCATGTATGCATGTCCTATATGCTGCTAATACATTATTTTCAACTGAGTGAAAAGCATTATTATGAATGTACTTTTAAAAGATGAATTATATTATAGGCATTTATTGTAGTTTTCAAATCTGTTCCTAACATGGTTATCACAAAGTTTATAAACATCATGATACATGAAGATTATTGTCATTTGACATTTTAATTTTGATTATTGTTATTTGGCATCAAGGAATCAGTATGCATTAGCTTATTAACTTATTGGACTTCCACATAGTGCAACAAAATTAATTAATTTAATTAGGGAAAATGCCAATACACATTCAGGTATATTGCAGTGCATATACATAATCTACAGTACAGTCTCAAAATCTGCAATTATAACACTGTATTTGTGATTTGGTCTGGCCGATGGGGTCTTGTATGGAAGAAAAGCAGAGCGGAATGAAACTGAGCTGAAGGCTGTTTACTGCAGCTTTCAAATTAGCAGTGCAACAGACACCCACATCTCAGCAAACACCCCCTATGCTTTGAAGCTAGAAATGTTTACACTGCCAAGTGTTACACACTTTATCTAAACTCTAATAGACACTTCCTAGTCACCTATAGCTATAACAATAGCTTTTTATGAAGTATATAAACTTTATATAGTTAGAACAAGAAAAATGTTTCCAAAATAAACATCGTAAGTTACATAATTAAAGACTTTGATGCATAAAATGTTTATGAAGAAGGTGGGATACTGTTGTGTACTTAGTTTTTTATATTTAGCAACCACTACCATCTACTGTATGTACATTAGGTACAGTATATATCACGTACGAGACTGTATGGCTTTAAAGCCACTTCAGTGCAGTATGTGTGAAATATATTTTTTCATAATCAAAATTTAAAATTCAAATTGTTTCCTGATTACTTTTTGCTGAAATTTGCATTACATTAGGATTATATAATGTTATACTTCTGTTTTTTATTTTCAGCTACCAAAATTTCCCCTTAGTTCTATATTAAATTCTACATTCATATTGCATATTAAGTGGATTTAAACATGCACGGTAGAGAAACAGATTAAATGAAGCAATCATTTCACTAACATCTAATGCACCACAAGTGCCACCTATTAATTGTCTTTGGCCAGTGAATTACATAACGCAACACGCCAGGTTACAGGTAACACCTTTGGAAGAAATAGCACATGGTCTGAGTGGCTGCATCTGTATGCACAAATAAAATGATAAGTTTTCATGCTCAGTAAATATATGTCCGTATAAAAAATATTCTAAATGTACCTTGAAAGTGCAAAGATGTTGTTGATCAGGCAGGCTCGGTCCTGGTAGGTCAGAGCTTCATGAGTTTCTTTCAGCATCTTGATTAAGGCATCCCAACCTTCTACCCCATAATCCACAATGTAGAATCCTTCATTCTTAAAGTTAAACTTTAACCATGCAACATTTGCAGGGAGTGTAAGTGTTGCTAAGAAAGAGGAGAAACCCCTTTATGACACCTTTATGTTAACTTCATAACAAATTCATGACATTCACCTGTACATTGTAATAACAAGTAGATTAAAACCTCTTGCTTTGTCTCTGACAGCATTATAGCACACAATCTACAAGAGCACTAGGAAATGACAATCTTATACTGTTCTTTTTTACCAGGAAAAATATACTACAGGAAACGTATTTACAAGTTAGAAAATTCAGATGTTAAACCTCATCCAAAGACCAACAAAAAAAAAGTTCAACAGTAAATGTGTTGATATTGTAAAAATGAATTAAATGCTTTGAATGGTATTTTATAAGAACCCAAAATGTAATTTACAAAATAATTAATGAGCTTACCGGATTTATTCTTCATCACAAAAACTTGTTTGCAGGATGAAGAATTACTACAACTGTCATTGACATATGTCAGTGGAATATGCCACTTGTAGCTGCAAGAAAAACAAAAGAGATATTTTTGTCGTACAAGGTTCCAAACTGAGCATGAAAGACAAGCTGCACTATTGTGGCAAGTGTACGAGTGTAAGTGTAAGAGTGAACTGGCAACATAAGAAGTCCAGGCCTGTAATAAGATCTAAAACACAAAGCAGATAACACAAGAGCAAACTATGTGGCCTTTCATTTAAAACTGAGAACAGGATATACCTCTTTACCCAAAGGCTTGTGGGAGCATGAAATAAGCTTCCCAGCTATGATTCTGAAGCTGACACTGTGGGTTCCTTCCAGAAAAGCCTGGATGAGATCTTTGGATCATTTAGCCATTACTGTAACTACAATATGACTTATACAGCCTTGTCTCACTTGTAACAGTTCTAATGTTGCTGCTACACCTGATCTGGCCTCAACTGACTGGCCCAGTGAATTATATGTTACACAGAACTTTTCAAAAGCAACTAGTTTTCAATCAGAAAACATCTGCGTTTTATTTATTCCCATTGGCTAATGGATTTTGTTATGTCATAGCTAAAAAAGAGCATTTTCCTGAAAAGGAAAACAGGCTAGCTAGCAGTTATCTTGATTACCAACATTGTGGAGTGGTGTCATCATAACCATCTCCAGCTAAACACCAGCAAGACCAAAGAAATGGTCGTGGACTTTCAAAGGAATAAGTCTCCGCTGAACCCTGTTTCCATCCAGGGTGAGTACTTAGGGGTACACCTGAATGATAAGCTGGAGTGGTCTGGTAACACTGACGCCTGTACAAGAAAGGTCAGAGCTGACTCTATTTTCTTAGGAGGCTCAGGTCCTTTGGTGTGTGTGGAACACTGCTACACATTTTTTATGAATCAGTGGTGGCAGCGGCCATCTTCTACGTGCTGGGGCAGCAGCATCATGATAAGAGATGCAAATAGGCTCAATAAACTCATCAAGAAGGCTGGCTCTGTGTTGGGGTTGAGCCTTGACTCCCTGGAGGTGGTGGCTGAGAGGAGAATGCTGACCAAGCTCACAGCCATCATGGACACCACCTCTCATCCGCTTCATGGGATTGTTACTGGGCAGCGGAGCACTTTTAGCAACACACAGCTCCAGCTACGGTGTTCAAGGGAATGTTTCCGCAGGTCTTTCCTCCCGGCAGCTGTCAGGGTGTATAACGCTGCCCTAGGCTAGGACTGTTAGCCCTTCATTTGCTCATCTTTGGACAGCATGTTGCTCCATTGTACTTTTTGGACAATCAATCTGTATAAACCTACACACATTTTGCACATATTCTATTGTTTTTACAGTGACTATGATCATCATATTTTGCACACACCTATGTATTTATTTTTATTTATTTTATATTTATTTTGTATAATTTTTCGGATATTCTGATGTCTGTTTTTGCTTGTCTTGGGCTGGACTGCTGTAACACATCAATTTCCCTTTGGGATCAATAAAGTCTATCTATCTTATAACAATCAACTAAAGTTCAAGAGACATGTCCTTTAAGCTGCCCAAGTAGAACAGTTTAGACCCAGCACACTTCCCTTGAAGGATTTGGCATAGTTTAATGTAAACTGTGCAAGAGAAGATTATGAGACAGGCCTTCTTAAATGAATGCATAGCACATTATTCATGTGTACAGCCACTGTGAGGCACTGTGAGAACAGTAAAACTGCTTCTGTATTGTGCTTTGTTCAAAATAAAGAATATTTACAAAGCTCTTTCAGCTTAAATTTAAACTCTTCAAAACTAAATTAAAAATGAAAAATGTACAGCATTGTACAGAAGGCCTAGATTTTTGATAACACTAATCACCTTGATTTCTGGAAACTATGAATTTACCTGAATGTCTGGAATACGTGAAAAGAACTAACAAAAAATAAATTGTGGTAACCGCAGCCTATTCCTGCAAATATAAAGTGCAAGGCAGGATTATACTAAGGATGAGAAAAAAGTAAGCAAACATGCACACGATTTAGAAACACCAATTAACAGCCTCCCCATAAAAAATGAGAAGAAATGAGAGTGATCCCATATGGTCATGATTTTCACGTAGCTATGCACCCTGTGACTGCACACCTGGAAGAATGAGAGAGCTGGCCTCAGTTTATAGTTTAAGTACATTTGTATTTTAAATAATATCAATTACAGCATTCTTGCCTCACAGCACTGGGGCCATGGTTTTAATTTTGAACCTTGGGTGCTATCTGCAAGGAGTTTGTATATTCTTTCCGTGTTTGTGTGGGTTCCTCCTACAGTCCAAAATACATACTGCTAGGCTGAGGGAAATTTAGGCCCCGGTGTGAGAGTGTCCGTGTCTGTATTTGTTACTGTGGCCGTGTGTGCCCTGTGATGGACTGACGTTCCATCCAGGGTGTATCCTGCCTTCTACCTGTTGCATGCATGGATAGGCTCCAGCGCCCCCACAAGCCTGAAGTGGATACAGTGGTTAGGAACTGGATGGAGAATATCATTCGCACATTTTCCAAATATAGTCTAACCTACTTATTTCAACATATATTCCTTTGCTATTGTGTTAAATCAAATAACCAATAAGCTTGGGTTACCTGGACTGCCATGTTGAGTTCTCAGAATCCACTGTGAGGAGAAAGTGTTCTTGAGTAAGTTTCACATCTTTGCCATTCCTCGTCACATTCACCAAAGGAAACCCTTTCTGGAGTGTCCACGTGTTCATCATGTCAGTAACACTGAAATTTGCCTTTGCAGACTGAGAAAAAGGAGAAAAAAAACATGAAGAAGAAGATCTATAATGAAGTTTTAAATGAACAGTGGAACATGAGCCAGAGGATACAAGTGGAAACTATGAGGAAGTAAAGCGAGAGCTCATACTGTTACAACAATCACTTACTGTATAACAGCGAGAAACTGGTCTATCAAAATCTAATTTTAATTATTATGTAAATTTAAGTATTGCAAATTTAATGATGCTTAGCTTCAGGTCAATTACAGCTCATTGATGACTTTGAGACCAGTTCAATTGTCACTGATGAACTGATGAAGCATATAATTAAAGCTTATTTGTAATATCAGTATAGTACTTATAACAATGTCACAGATGCAGTTAGTATAAGATAACCGGATGGAAACACTTATTCTCATAGTTAAAATCACAAAAAATTGAAACATGTACAATGTACAGAAGGTACTCTGCAAATTTACAGTCGAGGGTAGATTAATTCAGGTATTACAGAACTTGTTTGTATAAATTCATCAGGGAAAGCAAGGATCCAATCTCAATGTAAGTTTTGGAAAAAAAAACATGCATTGATTAGTTTTGCGGAGCTAGACTGAATTAAAAACATATCTACCTCTCCAAAACTGAGAGCAAGATAGCTCCAGTCAATAGTTACTACCCTTAAAATAAGATACCATTCTTTCCCAACCAAAAGAAAGTTTATTCCTGTTTTATTCACAACTGTCTGTTATGTTTTTAATGAATCCTGCCTGTGAGGTAATTTTGTTCACTAGGGTAATGTTGTGTAGAAGTCATTGGTGTATGCAGGTAAGCCTCTGTATTAAATTATTGTATTACTTACAGTATGTTATAGGCTATAGTAGGTTACTACAGAAGTGTCTCTAAGAATCTAGATAAAATACACCTGGCAGTATAAATATTTCCAGTTAGATCTCTGGGACACCTCATTTGTAAATTTATGCATGGGGTAGTTTGTATGTTTGTGCTCTGTGTAGTTTAGTCTGTGTCACTGTCCTTGTCAATAAATATCTATTGAACAAAGTGTGCATAAATTATTACTCTTTCCACCAAAGCTGTGCCAGAGAACAAAAGAATCTATGTGCCTCTAACTATACTAACCACTTGGGTATATTCTTGACAAAATCATTACAAGTTGGTTATTGTAAAATAAATTATTATTTATTTTACTTACTGATTTTTGCACTCGATCAAGTTCCTAATTTTCTCCATTTTCCTAACCAGCCAACCATTTCATTTGTAACACTTATTACCCACACAGTCATGTTAAAAGTTTGTAAAAAGGAAACTTTGAGAATTGCCTATTTAAATATCCCTTTTAGTAATTTTTACAGTGTATGTGACTGAGCAAACTGAGAAGGTTGCAGAGCTAAATTGACCCAATATTCTTCAAACACAATAGTTTCTAATTTACACAAAGTACATTCACATGGTGTTGCAGAATGTCTCTAACAAACCCAGGCCAGTAAAGCATTGCCAAATATTTTTTTTCAAGATCCTCCAATTACAGGAAACACAAAACCATGTACCCACCTACACAAAAGTGAGCTCAGGAAGTTCAATAAAGGCTTTAAGGGTGCAAAGACCTTCTTGGCTTTTCAAATAACATAACATACAGTATTCAATCGTAAAACTAGCAAATTATAATAAATGGTAAAGCTGGGATTAATTTTAATTCCTATATTAATTCATCAATACTTTTATCAACTAGATAAAAGTAAAATTATAATTAGTATAATTTTGCCTACTAAGTTTGACAGTTAAAAATATATTGGTAACGCAGAAATTAAAAATTGTTGAAAAAAATCTTAAAATGCTCGTACTTGTTTACTCTGGACAAGCAAGAATCATTGGTAAGGAGGTTCATAAATAGTATACTGTTTAACCACTGTCGCTCTTTACTGCTTCCAGGTAGGTATACTGAGACAACAAGGACCTTCATAGTTTCCTGAAAGTTTTCAATTATTGTATCAGGCAGGCAAGAGTTCATCTTTCAGCACCTTGATATTCAGAAGATCGTAATTTATTGAATTCTAAAATGTTGAATTGTAATTAATAAACTACATGAATATAACATTAATTACAAGTTACATAATTAGAAGGTAATGGACAAGTAGTGGTACTAACAAGTATGTGAATACATACTACAGCCAGAGTGCGACATCTATAGAATTTTTTGGAATAAACCAAAAAGCAGTCCTAACACAAAGTGATTAGGAAATATATCTTTTACACATTTTAATTTTTATGCCTGCAGAAAAGAAATCTGATTATTTAATATAGGATTATGAGCTTTAATAAAGCTCTACTATATGAAATGTAATGGGATGCCACAAATCTTGGATACAAAAAACAAAACAAAAATATTTAAAAGGAGCTGTGCTTCAACATTCTTTCACTTTTCTGCTGATAGGACCTACCTTGCTAATGCTGTTCCACAAGTCCTGGTTTTTTGTGTTCCCATAACTGTACTGTTTCAGATAATCAACAACTCCATCCTGGAACTTCTCTTCAGTCAAGATGGAATTCAGCATCAGCAATATGGAAGCCCCCTATTCATAAAAATAAATTACATTTCTATTGTAAAAGAAAGAAATGTTAGATAACTAATCTAAACAGAACAAAGCTTAAAACCTCACAATTTACCTTGCTAGAAACATTACATAGGTAATAATCTTATGCTACATGTTATTCATTAAAGCCACAAGGAATATTTCAGAAATATTTTAGAAAGTTATTTGAACATCACCTTTTCGTACGACACTGAATCAAACATTTCTTCAATCTGCTCTGGAGCCGTCACATTGGTAGAAATGGCGTGAGAAGAATTTAATGAGTCTTGGGCCATGGCTTTAAAGCGTGTGATTAAGAATTCATCCTCCTTGAAGCAAAAGAAAAGTTTGTGGAATTTGCACAGTTTAATTTCACACAGACACAAAAGATAGCAAAATCAATTGATTATCTGCTCATGTATTGTTTCACACGAGGAAAACAAAACTTTTTTTTTGCTTTGCAAGAGCTGTAAACATGCATCCTGTATCAGCAGGACAGCGGAGAGCTGTCAACCACAGTTCTGAGAATCCTACTGGCGGCAGCCTAAATAATAACTGCTGTTATTCATGTTTAGCAAAAGCTTCTGGTCGAGAGTCACCAAAACAATGTATAGTGCTATTTGCTATTTTAGGATACAAGTTGTCCATCTGCTTCTTTATAAGCTACCACTGTGCTGTGAATATGAGATAAGATTGTTTTTACGTTTTTTGTTGTTGTTATAACCCTATCTCAGTATGCTAACTGCTCTACTCTTCTCTATTGTATTGCAAAATACATTTTAAAATTTATAGCAATGCAAATGATCAATAAGTTTCATAAATGTTTAAAACAACTTACAATTTCAAGTTCTGGAAAGGTTTTTGCTATTGATGTGTACTCCATGTACGTTGCAAAGCCTTCATTTAGCCAAAGGTCATTCCACCAATACATGGTAACTAGGTTACCAAACCACTGGAAAGAAAAAAAATTAAATTACCAAAACCCTTTTATACAGGTGAACTAACACTTTAATACTATACTTTTTTTTAAAAAAAGCAAATCACTTAAAGTAATTCAAGCAAATCACTAAAGTAATTAAAGTTTATTTTGGATGTGCATTTATGTTTATTCCCTGCAAAAACGCAAACTGTTATACTACTACCTATTTGCAGTCATACCAATTTGTGGTTACGTGACACCATGACATAATGACATTTTATATTTTTAGTTCTCAGACCTTTCTAAGCCACCTAAAACACTGCATAAAGAATTATGGGTCCAGATGAGGGCTATATCACAGTACCTGGTGTGCAAGCTCATGTGCTATAACTGTCGTGACCAACTGTTTGTCTAAAATAGAAGAATTATTGTCAAGCAATAGGGTCTTCTCTCTGAATGTGATCAATCCCCAGTTCTCCATGGCTCCTGCCAGGAAGTCAGGAATGGCAACCAGATCTACAAGGAAAAGGAATATAGGAATAAGACATATGTAGCATTCAAAGCAAAAACCACCATACAGTAAAATAAAGATAAAGTCATAATAAATGTATAGGTTACTGTAACCACGGAGTCCTGCCACATTAAACACCAATAAAGTAAAGCAAACAGCTGGCAGTGGATGAGGCCCATTGCTGAACTGGGAAATCAAATTGCATAGAGCTTTTACAATCAAAATTGTACCCATCCTTTAAAATCTCATCAAAAGACTGAATTATTAGAATTATCATCTACACCTCACATAAAACAGATGTACAGAAATCTGCCCCTTGTCACAGAAGACAAAATATGTACGTGCACACAAATTTGGTCAACAAAATAGTAGCAAACACAAACTCAAATTACCTAATTTTTTCAATGGATATTCTTTTTGGAAAAACTTGTTATAAAACCTCAGCAGCTTAACTGCAGTTTCCAGTGCATAGCTGGCTTGGTCCAGCTTTTCTGGAACAGTGTACACAGAAACCTATGAAAAAACAGACAGAAATATTAAAACAGATACAGACATAAGCACCACGGAACTCTAACTGATCCAAACTTGAAAGCTGTATATTTTGTGTGAGACATTTCTAGGAGAAACATATTGTTACATTTATGTTGTTCTGCAATATAAAAGAATAATTCTAATAAAAGAAATTAAATATAACTTGCAAAGCATGTGACAATGGTCTTAAAGTAGCAGCCTGATATCACATACTAGGCTGATCTTTTCAGATCTTAAAAACTGGTCAGTAATGAGAAGATGGCACATTTTCCTCTGAAACAACAATAATAATTGTGTTTTTATAGAAAAAAACATTGTACAACAGTACACACAATTCTCAACAGGCAAAAAGAAAGTTTATGGAAAAGAACAGCAAACTAAACTAGTATAACCAAAAATAAGACTAAATTACACAGTAAAAAGATTTGTCTTTAAGTAAGTGAAAATGTTGATAGTTTCAGAGTCTGATAGATCTAGGCAATGATTCCACTGACAGGGTGCTGCACATGAGAAAACTATGTCACCTGGAACCTGGTCTATTCATGAGTAAGAACACCAGAATCAAAAGGTATATAGTAAGTTGGACTACACTCATAAATTTCTTAGGATACCTAGAAGAAAGACTGTTCAGTGCCATTGAGCAAGAATGTTAAAGTACAGGGAGCCTGGGTAATTTACAGAGAATGGGAGCTATGTGCTGATGCAGAGAATTTTTAGATAGTACATGGGGCCACTGGACAGATACTGTAGCATACAGAAATCATATTTAGATCCTTACAATTTGTCCCAGTAAGGTGTTACAGTACTCCAATCATGACAACTAGATAATGAGCATAACCCCAACCCAATCACAGCATATCTTAATCATTTTGTTTAAACATATTAAAACTAGTGAAACGTCACTGCCAAATCAGACCCAATTAAATTAAACTTCTAAGAAGCAGATTTCTTCATTATTCACAACAATGAAAAGTAAATGTAAAAAAGGGAATCCACAGTTCCTTACAGATGTATTCACCCCCTTGACATTTTGTTGAATTACAAATGATGTACAGTACATAAATCTTTTAATCAGTTTTAATCAAAACTGTGAATGCTCGAGTTACTGTAAAATTCAGAAAAAAAAACAACAAAGAAAAGGCTAAAATGTTGCATAAGCATTCACATCTTTTGCTACAGCAAACCTAAATAAGTTCATGTGCACACCATTACTTGACAATTTTCAGTTAGTTGAATGACTTCTTTCTGTGTGCAATAATAGAGGTTCATGTGAGATCGTATAGAGTAAAGAATATTTCTATGTTTGATATTAATAAATTAATCTCACCATTATATAAAAAATATATTTACTTTAGAATACATCTTCATTTTCTCCTTATGTGGTAAAGAGCAAAATTAATTTGAAATTAATATTTTAAGGTGAAGAAGAAATACCTTCTTGTATTGCAAGAAGGTATATACTTGTATTGCAAACAATACAAGTCCATAATAAATTGTATTACTATAAACACTTTTTTTTTTTCTGTTGAGATTCAATTCAGCAGCTACCCTTACAAGTCAGTCCACAAAACAAATACTTACCAAGGTACCATTTGCATTCATGCTAATGTTCTGGAAGTTGGATACAATAAAAGCTACCAGGTATGTGCTCATATTCACACTATTTTCAAAAACATCTTCGTGAATTCCGTTAGGCAAGACAGCAGTGCTTCTCTGCAATACAAACATATTATATTTCAACAAATTTAGTTTTATCGAGCCCAAATCTATCAATACTGTAAAACCCATTTCTGCCAAAAGGTTTAATAGAAAATTCTTTACAGTTATTTAAATTATATGAACAATAGACTCTAACATCAGGAATTATTATTTAATTCCTATAATATTCTTCTACTAAGTCCCTCAGGTTACGTAAAAACAAAATTCTACTATAAGACCAGACACACACTATGAAAATGTACTGTATGGATAAATCTTTCACCAAATGAAATACCACATTTTCAATTAAAAATAGCCAACAAGAAGACACAAATAAACACATATTTGATTTTCTAAGGAAAAAACAAAATATAAATTTTATGACAAAAAGCTCTTTTGAATCTAAATTTAATCCCCAAATATTGTCATGTAAATATAAGTTTTATTTCAGGTTTTTCTCTACAATGTACAAATACACGTGGTTGATGTCTATGCAGAAATGGTCATGTTTCAATATATACTTATTTTTCCATTTTCATTTAGGACAAGCTTCATGTAAACATGGTTATATGTTAGCACTTTGGAAATTTCTGATTTGAAAAAAACATACTATTACAGCAGAGATTTACAAACAAAAAATATCACCAAACCTCCTCCTTACCACAAATCTAATGAATCTAAAATCACTATTAAAAGACATACAGCAAATTCAGTAATTCAAAGACAAAATCTGAAAAGGTGTCTGATGTGTATAACCAAAATTAGGTCCATTGTTTAAAATCCAAAACTTTTACAGTCAGCAGTGCAAAAGCATTAAAAAAGAAGAGGGTAGAAGCAATAATGATATTAAACTGTGAATCTCAGATGAATAGTGGCTTTTAAGGGAAATGAAGATTGTTTTGGATTTTAAAGTTAATTTAATGGGATAGGGCAAGGATTTAAATATAGTTTAAAGATCAAAGAACAGAAATTTCCCTGGCACCGCACTTTTCCTTCAGATAAGACATCAGACATTATGATATATTACCTCATACAATAAGAGGGACTGTTTTCCTCCATGTTTCTCATAAAACTTGGTAGTCATGTGTAGGATTAAAACATTATTAGAGAAATGAGCTCCACTGCTGTATGTTGCTGACTTGGACAATTTATTTTTTATTTGTTTTTCAGTGTTACCAATATAAATTCCACTGACATAGATAGTCTGAAGTCAGCAATCTGATTTCATTAAGAGGAAAACACATTAGTACCTTTGGCATATTGGAAAGACAGATGTATTCAGCCTCCCTCCTTATCTTAATTAAGAAAGAAGCCTTAAATGCAGGTTCATCAAAGCATGGGAAAGCCTTTCGAGCAGCTAAAGGTTCAAACTGAGTCGCAGCCAGAAACCTGTGTAGAACAAAAAGACAACATGTCAAATAAAGAAGAAAATCTAGTAAAGCATTTAAAAAAACAAGCAGAAAATGGTCAAATGTACAGGTACATAGGAGGTTCAATTCTCCAGAGGAAAGTCAACTGCAAGATCAATGATATGCCAATACTAAGAAAAACTGTCTTCACAAGGGGTTAGTGAAAGGTAATCAATGCACCTCGGCAGGTCAGAGTGATCCCTAAAGAGCTTCCTTGAACAGCAGCAGACAGAAAATCCACTGGATGACAATGGTTGCCCCTAGCTCAAAAGATAGGGGATATCTACAACAATGATTTATAACAGAAAAAAACTACTTATGGACCACTGGTGATAAAAGAAGGCCCTCGCTGATCAAGAATTTACGGGCACATCTTTGTTGTTTTAAAAACAGTCAAAACACGATGCAGAGCTCCAGATGTTTAACATGCATCACTGCTTATAATAGGTATGGAACAACTGGAGCAAAAACGTGATTCTACAGAAGCAAACGCTGTATTTATTAAAAACAAACAAAAGCCTTCAATATTTACCATTTCTCGCCTTTCGTATTTTCATAGGAGCTGTTGTAAAAGCCATAGTAGTTGCCTGAGAGAAATGCAGTATACTCCAACGTTAAGATGTAACTTTGCCCTTTCTGAAAATGTTCAGGGGCCTGAATAGCAATCTGTTGCCAGGGACGGTACTCCAGGTGTTTTGTGGCATTGGACTGATTTTCTCCTAAACGCGCAAAGGTAACCTTGCTGATGTTTAGTTCCAAGCTGTGAATCACAATATTCTTTGTGTCTTCCAGGACTTTGACCAGTATGGAAACATTTCCTTCAAACTGATTTGTGGTTAAATTAGGGTGGAGTGAGAGATTATAGTGGATAGGTTTCACATTTTTAGGCAGTTTGATTTCCGTCCATGGGAAAAGCTGCCCATCAGAAGCAATAGGGTAGATAAGTTCCATGGAGTGATTAGCTTTGTGGCAGCCTTCCTTGGTAAAGGTGCACTTTGGCAGAAAATAAATGACCATGGCAACAGAAGCAACTACCACAACTACAAATGCTCCAAGGACCACAGCCCTAAGGGAGGGCATGGTGCACGTTCCACTGGGGTCCTCCCGGTTGTATACAGACGCATTGGTGCGCAGGCTGGAGCTCCTGTTCATGAATGACATCCCCAGCAGGCGTGCTGAAGATTCACAATCTTCTTCCTCTTCCTCCAGCTCATTCTCCCCCAGTCCTCGTACCAGCAGCCTGGAGCTCCGAGGCTCATAGACAGCATCGTCAGGGTCCAGGGGGTAAAGAGGAGACTCTTTGGCCAGGTCCACCACATCTGGCTCTTCCTCAAACATGCTGTTTTCAATCATGTTCCTCGGCAACAAGGCCCGGTCTGAAGACAAAAGGAAAATCACAAATAACAAAAGTACAAACTGCAGTACACCATTAACCAGTTGTATTTGGATTATAAAGACCTTTTAAAACACGTTTCTTTCTTCTCCTTCTGTGTTCTATAGTTCTACAGAAAAACAATGCCTAAAACGGTCACTCTGCACTAGATTATCTTAGATCTACAGTAGTGATTTTACATCACGTTTCATGTTACAGATATTATATAGAAGGCAAGAACATTCCTTACGCTGGGAAAACCTGGATTTGTAAAAATACTATTTTAAAATTTGCACATATCATATTTTCCAGTTATGAAATATGAAAACATCTTAAACATAAAATCAATTTCTTTGCCCAGGATACTAAAAAAGATTCCACAGACAAGTCAGGTGAACTCATTCTATATAACTTAATAACTCCAGATATTCCCTTTTACAAAATTCTTCTATACGAATTAACACAAATTAATCTCTAATTGTGCTTATTTCAGCTGAATTGTGCTTGTTGCATTTGGTCATGTGTAACATAGCACCATTCTGAAAGCGTGTAATCAGTGCTTTAACCGTGGTATTTTCTGTATGAAACACAAATTTGCCATTTACACACAGTATAATCCACTACGTCTGGAACAAAACTGGCTGTGTCTGTCTCCGAGAACACACCAATGAAAAATGGAGCATAAATCCCTTTGAACCTCAGCATGCAAAATGCCACCAAGCCCAATTCAGGACTATCTTACTGGAGTAGAAGAGCATCCTATAAATAGCATGGGAGCAAAGACTATTAGCTCCCAGATAAGGCCATGATAAAAATAAGCCTGTGCAAGACTCTAAGTACCAATGTGCAAAAATAAATAAATTTGGTTGCTGCTTCTTTCATGTCAGAAGGGAACAGGCCCTATTTACAGTTTGTGTGACTAGATGAAAACTGATGAACCAAATAAAGTAAGGGGGGGTATCTATGCTAAACGGACATATTTTTTTTGTGTGTAATCCCTGTAGGTAATGTACCACTTTATACAACTCGACATGAATTGTTTTTTTTTTGTGATTAAGTAAATCCTAGCGAAACATGTACTGTAGTGCCCTAATTACATTGAGGTTTTGGCCCAGAAAATTTAGTGGCAGAACATACTTTGACCACTCAAGACATTGCCACACATGGCATTTGTGATACACTGATTATAAAAAAATGTAAATGATACATTCAATTTTAAAGCCACTTCACAAAGAAAAGTTTATTATCAATATCAATCTACAAGTAAAATGTTCTTTCCAAAAAAACACATTCAGAAATCCTATAAGCAGTCTTTCAAACTACATCAGTGACAGTTCCCCAAGGCAGCACTTTATGGAGCTATTATTATGATACTCTATGCATGCTGCCATGCGTAACAGAAAGAAACCTGAAAGCACCTATCCACTTTCTGTACCGTTCAGAAGGTTGGAAAGTCCATATACAGAGTAATAGAGGAAAATGTATTCTTGTACATCATAGTCACCAGTCAGTGTCAATAATATTGTCACAGCTCTATACAGATAGCCTCCTTTTTAATGGGCACTGAAGTCTAAGTGTAATGGCAGCCCAACATGTCCTTCTTTTACTATCAAATAATTTGGTTATTTTTTATTCTAATTATTTTATATTAAATTTACACAGCAGTCTAAATTTGCACCCCAACACACGTTATCAAGGTATACATACAGCCTCTCCATTTGCTTAACTACAGTATCCAGGTATAAAGTAAGGCTGCAAAATGCTCACTAGAAATCAGAACTGTCTGAAGGAAGAAAAGTGTGAGGTTGCACTGACACCTTTAAGAACCTCACCATAATGTCTTTGTACGAGTTCATGCTGAACAATAAATGGGGCGTTTAACAATACAACCCCCATCTCCTTCCCTGGTTTGTAGTATGCAAACCAAGCAGATAGAGTGCCCAGCCTTAAAAAAACCTTAATGATTCAAGGGAGTAACATGCTTTGATAACTTCTGAAAACTATCCAGTATTCAAAAATTAATGGAAAATTTTGGAATGAACATCTAAACCGCAGGGAAAAAAAACCTTTTGTTACAGCACTAGCAAGGAGGATAAATCTGACTTCCATGACATTGGTAAACACTTTGTTATCAATGTCTGCAAAGCATTACTAATACAGAGGAATGAAAAAACATTACTAATCACAATTGATGATCTATTGGTGATTCCAATCTCTATTGACAAGTTCTTTCTAAACTTTTAAGATTATTACAATAATGAAGCAATTGTGTTCACAGAAAACAGCATTTTGCACATTAGCAGAACGGTTCAGACACTGGCTGCACATTTGTGCAGATACAAGAAGTTTTTACCAAGTGACTTTTATCTGGATATTTGTTAAAGTTTTCTGTATGATATAGTATCTAGTTTTGGTTTCTGATATATTCAGTTTCCTGTAATTTTGTTTAACAACTGGCTGCAAGCTGACAGTATTTCTCACTTTTATCATCAAAGCTATGTTCCAGTTGATATATGATCTGTCAAAGTAAATATAGAGTGTAGTCTAAATTATTAGTAGCACTGTCACTATCAACAATAATAACATACACCGACAACACCACAGAACAGAATTTTGAGCTTTTCATAGTATACTCCTTTATGTAGCAGAGGAAAGAGCTTTTGGGAAAGTGTTAACATACTGTAGTTCATAAGCCTACTGAATAACATTGGGCCATCTGCACAATAAGAAATTACTCTCTTGTTCTCTATCAAATTTACTCCTATGTTCCAATTAGACAAAAATGAAACCAAAGTACAGAACACAAAAGGCTTACTTAATGTGACCAATACACATATTGCATCACATTTAAACCACAATGGTAGGTTAAACAGGATTTTCTGACTGGCACATAGAAACCATATTATATGAGAAAACAGGTGACCATTCTCTATTCAAGATTCTAAAAAACTGACATAATTTAGGACAACAAAAGCAATATGCAACTCTTAATAAACTGCAGGCAGGTCAATGGCACCACACTGGGGCCCTAGGTTCATTACCAAACCTGGGGTGCTATCTGCATGGAGTCTGTATGTTGTCCCCATGTTCACTTGGGTTTCCTATGACTGCTCTAGTTCCTAAAAGACATACTAGTAGGTTAACTGACTTGTGGGAAAAGTGGCAATGGTGTGAGTGTGTGCGTGCCAGTGACTGTGCCCTGCAATGGACTGGTGCCCCATCCAGGTTGTATCTTGCCTTGTGCCTGTTACTTGCCAGGACAGGCTCTGGGTTCCTTTGAACCTAAATTGGATGTAATGTTTAGAAAAAGGATAAATGGCAGGAAGGATTAACTTAATCTCTCTTTTTTAAATAGTGTATCTATACTTTCGGAAGATAGTGTACTGTGCATCTCACGCCTTAAGAAGCCCAGCATTTTTAGGCCTGAAATTTGTGGAGCGGGGATAGAAATTAACCAACAGCCAACTCCACATATTTCTGTGATCTTTCAATTCTTAATGCACTTTCTTCTCTGGTGTAAACTACCATACATTTTCAATTATTTAATGAAAGTCACACAGTTCTGCTTTACTTATTTTTCAGCTATTCAGGGGATACGAGGATCAATGAAATAATAATGAAAACAGAAAATGTGAATCACCTCACCACAGACATCCTGTTTGTTGCCTTAGGCTTTAGGATGATTTGAAGTAATCTCCCTTTATGTCCTGTAGCCCAGACTGACTGTTATTACTTTTTAACTGTAACACTTTTAGTGGATCTACACTTAAGAAGCTGCATACCTTTTTCATTAAAATTATGTCCATCTGAGTTGCAACACTTCACATTTCATGAACAGTTCGATAATAAGCTTTTTGCATTCATACATTGTTAGTTATTGTTATGGTGGACATGAAATTATGAACCACCTGGCTTTGAGGAGGGAACACACAGGGGAATAAATACACTGACCGAAATTTATTCCTTTCTGATTTTCTGACATAATTTTGACATTTCTTCTTGAAATCATCTGGAGTGAATAGGTCTACATATCAAGTACATTAGTTGAAAAACATCCAGGAGTCAGAAGCCATATCACCCTGCAACTCACAACTGGCAACCCACTAAAGCTAAGCAGGTGTGAGCCTGGTCAGTACCTGGATGGGAGACCTCCTGGGAAACACTAAGGTTGCTGCTGGAAGAGGTGTTAGTGGGGCCAGCAGGGGGCACTCACCCTGCGGTCCAAGTGGGTCCTAATGCCCCTAATGCCCTTCGGATGAGATGTAAAACCGAGGTCCTGACTCTCTGTGGTCATTAAAAATCCCAGGGTGTTTCTTGAAAAGAGTAGGGGTGTAACCCCGGTGTCCTGGCCAAATTTCCCATGCCTCCTAATAATCCCCCTCTATGAATTGGCTACATTACTTTGTTCTCCTCCCCCCCCCATTCTGACGGAGTGACGTGCCAGATGCAGTATTTCTTGGTCAGCGTCAGCTCAAAGATTTGGTTCAAACCACCAAATGGAGACTGGTGTGCCGACAAGCTGACCCTGCTGATGTGGAATTAATGCTAGGAAAGAGGGAGACTTGAAAAACATCCGGTGAATGAAAATAATAAGACTTTCACCATCCTAACGTTAGGGAGTCTAAAAGCAACCTTTTTGCCAAATTAAAACTAACCTGAAACTGTGTTTTCTTTTGAGGAGCTAAACAAAGCACAACCCACTCCTCAAAACACAGAGTAACTGCACTATCGTTTCTGGCTAAACGAAAGTTGAGGTTTACTTATTAGAAGGATATCTTTATTATCTTAATCATTTTACGTGGGCACTGCTTTATTCATTATCATGCTGTCAATACCCAGCTTATATAATATGCAAGTAGTAGATATTATACATCTTATCAGAGATAACCCAAGGCCATTTAGTACGAAACTTATGAAGATAAAGACGTTGTCCTGAACAGACACACCCATCCAGAACTCTGAAATGTCATATCATTATCTCTATTTTTATTCAGCCAGCAAGTTGCTCCTGTAGGCAAAGTACGATTCTGACTCTTTTCTGTTTGCAAGTTTTAATTAAATAGTACCTCAGATACTTGGTGCTATATGGGAAAAGTCTTTAATAAATACATTTTTAAAAATGTATACACTGAACTGAAGTCCTAAATATTCTCTATTAAGAAAATGCAATGTGCACAAGTGGTCTTTGGAGCAGAAAAGTTTTGAAACCTTTAAATTTAAAACTGCACAAAAGCTGCTTCCTAAAATTTCTTTAGAGGGTAAGACAAAATCAAAGCATAAGTCGAAATGACAAATCCAAAACTAGAAATGATACTGAAGGCATTGTTAAGGTAAAAAAAATTGGAGAATTCAACTGTTTAAAACTGCTGCTATCAAATTGTCATCATACTACGGAGTATTTCACAACAGTGATCGCTGATATGATTTATTGCACAAATAAGCAATAATTCTTATATTGTGGTTCTCTCTATCTCACAAAATCTGTTAACTTCATGCAACAGCTCATACTGACACTGTGCTCTGCTGTCAACTTACATTGTGAGAAGTAAGAAAAACAGAAGCTTTCTGGAAGAATTGTACTGCACTGTAAAAAATCGTTATAAACTACCTTCACACGTATATATATATATGATATTATATATATATTTGATATTCTAATATTTGGAAGAATAAAATGTACACCGCAAAATATATCCCACTTTCTCGCTCTCCAAACAGTCCATTTGTATCATTTTGTTTTTCTAAGACTTATCTTGCCTCTTGACAACAGCTTGATTGGCATCTTCATATTTAACTACTTTCTGGAAATTAAGAACTCTGAAGCAAAAGAAAAAGAGAGATGAAACCTACTGTATACCATTATATTTGTATTTGTAAACAGTTAAGTGATATAATTCCATCATTTGAATCCAACTTTATACAGTACTGAGAAATAAACTATAGCTGTAACAAATTACCAAAGCTATAATTAGGATCAACTTAGGTTAAATTTGGGCGGCATAGTGGTTAGCACCCCAATTCCTGGGGTGCTATCTTCATGGAGTGTGTGTGTTCTCCTTGTGTGTGGGTTTCCTCTGGATGCTTCAGTTTCTTCCCACAGTTCAAACAAATACAGTACAGGTACCATAAGCTCCCCACATTTTCAGCTTGCAAAAAAGCCACTGTTACAAGAAGCAAAAAGAGGTCTGATTTCCCGCCAGCATGGTGTCCCATCAGGATGAGCCCGCAAGAAGGGCAGCTAGTGAGGCCGTCACGCCACACATTCAGCTGCCAGCAATTACTGGGGAGCTCTGTAGTAACTAGACACTCGTGCCCATCAGATTGGCAGCTCCCCTTTGATTTGTTCACTGTGCACCACAGTTGTATCATTCTGCACATCTGTGCCACATGGACATCTATCGGGGACTGTACAATACCTGGAATCATTGCTGAAGAGGACTCAGCTCTACTACTGGTAAATCCACCTGAAGTATGGCTATAACACACTAGTGTCTTCACCATAAATAAGGTTGTACAGGTCCTTTTTTTTACCTCCTCGTCGGTGCCAAACAAACTCTTTCACTAGTGAGGTGATTTAGTGCTTATTCAACAGGCACAGTCACTCAAGTATAACACGGTCAGTCATGAATCATCAATTAATCAATAGTAATAAAATATATTTTTCGAAAATGACATGTAAAAATAGTGATGGTGTACAGTAGGGTTACTTTCCATAACTGTGGTACTCTCTGTGTGGGGTTCGTATGTTCTCTCCTTGTCTGCACGGGTTTATTCCAGGTGCTCTGGTTTCCTCCCACAGTCCACAGACTCGTAGGTTAATTGGATTCTGTAAAAAAATAACCCTAGTGTCAGCGTGTGTTTGTGTCTGTGAGATGGACTTCTGTCCTGTCCAGGGTGTATCCCGTCTTGTGTCCTTTGGTTGCCAGGATAGGCTCCAGCTCCCTCCGAAACCCACTACTGGATAAGCGGATTAGAAAATGGATGGATGGAAACGCAGGAACTGCCTTCCGTTTTCTGCCGAGAAGACATTCTGAATTGAATTCTTACATCAGAGAAAATACAAACATCTTTCAGCTTTTCAGTTATCTAAAGAATGTAAATCTGAAAAAGTCTGGTGTTTGAACAATTCGTCAAGGGAAAAGGTTAATTTATATTTGTTTCTTACCCAAAATGTAACAAATTAAAAGTATGTGATCCCATAAGTTCAGGATTTCTTATTTTGTCTAATTACATTTTCCAAAACCTTGACTTATGTCTTTGCAAAAAAAAATCTTTTACTAAAAGAACACAAAAATGAAATAAAAGTTATGCAATGTTTAATGTGGTCCATGTGACATTATTTGGAGCAAAGTACAATGTTAAAAAGAAACCAAGGAATTGATTTTTTTTCTATTTCAAACTGTCTCAATCCAATTATAAATCAGAGGAAAGTAATCTAGATGTCAATAATGATTTGTTACACTAACATCTGAAAACACTTCAGTTTAGGATAAAGTAAGTGCAACAGTGCAGTTCAAGAAAAGCTCAGTTGATTTGAAGATATACATCGAACTACTTCAGAAAAATAAAACAAAAAAACATTTTTTCCATTTTTTATTGTTAATTATACAGTGTTAACCAATTAACTGGTCTGAGAAGCACTTTATACAGATCGCGATATGAATTTACAATAAATGTGACAGCACGCGTGTGCTTGTGTGTTTGCTCATCAAAGGTGATGTTTTTTGTAAGGCACACAAATTCACCAGCTTTTATGATAGTTGACAAAATACTGCCTCACACCTGAAGGCTCCACACCTGAAACGTCGTGTTTCCTTTCTCTTTTCAGCATGGAATAAACCCGTTACCTGTTCCCTTGCAGCCTACGCATGCCGACGCAGCTACCTACTTAAAAACTGCTTCTGGCAACACTAGGCAAGTCTCTTGGGCAGTCAGAGGCCATCCAGCATCATTAGATTTCACTGCCAAATTTCAACATCACTGCCAACTCACAGAAAACACTTATGATAATAAGTCCATAACTTAAGGCAGGATAGTCATATCTGAAGAGACTCCCTGAAGGATAGCTTCAGCACAACAATTATGAGTGCTAATACAGACTTCATGGAAGATATTAACCTCATTACAGTTGTCTGGCAAGCCTAAAACAGAAAACCTCACTACTACACATAAGAAACATTCCTAATCCGTTTCAATGCTAAATGAAGTGTTGTATGTTGAGATAAATCACAGTTTTGTGTCTAATTTAATATTATAGCGTATTATACACTACAGGAAAGACAATGAAAGACTTGCTGACTTCTGTTCAAGGTGACATCATCATTTTGGGAAGGGTCTGCAGTGGGGAGGGGTCTGTAGCAATGCCTTATTTAATCAGGTTTGAGAAAAAAATATTATTTGCAATGATGACCTTATCAAAGAGGTGTACATTAATGCAAACTGCAGAAATCAAATGTGTTGTGGATGATTTTCATGCATACACAGCTCTTACTACATTTTTACCTAATCTAATACTTGTCTTAAACTTAAGGTTGCGTTTCTTGACTGTTTCAGCTATGTTAATCCATTACATTAGGGGTCCCAAGTTCTAGTTATGGAAGGCCAGTGTGTCTACATACTTTCAGTCCAGCTGTGCTCTTAGCGACTTAGATCAGTTTTAGCTTAAGTGAACCAGTTGAACAGCTTTTTGGGGACCCCTGCTCTATGTCTCAGTGGTAAAATGGTCAATTGTCATTACTGCACAAACATAGATGGTGGTTTGTTCTATTGCACGAATGAACTATACATTCTGATAGGTTATTCTTATAGACTGCTTGCCTGTATAAAGGCACAATAGCTTTGTCAAGGCCAGGCCCACAACTAGACTAACTAAATGAACTAACCTCAGTTCTACACCATTAAAGCTTCCCGTTCCCCAATTGAGGGCTAACACAAAATGTACCAGTGAAGAGCTGATATCTCACAGACCGGAATTGCGGTACTTGTCTACACAACCGTGTAAGAAGTCGCTGCCCTTTTTCCTCCCAAATTTGGGAATCTGTTTATGCCAGTCTCTGTAACATTTCAACCAAAGAATGTGTTTATCTTTATTAGACTGCACATTACTTATTTTGGTTGTAAGGCAAGTAGAGAAAGACCTTTTTCTTTCAACATAAGCATAAGCACTGCACATAAAAATTCATGGGAGCAACAAATTGAGTTAAGAGCATAAAGAGAAATCTCTTTCTGCATGGGACTGGTTATACATCTACAGAGGGCATTTGGGATTTGCTGTGCTTGAATTTCTCTCAGTGTATTCTACTTAAGAGTACTGTTTTTTTAATGTTACAATAACTGTGGTCTGAGACCTATCTATGAAAAGACCCCAGTATGCAGGAGTAGCTAAAGATTGTCCCTAATGCAGTATAACCCATGCCAGGCCACCAGCCAGAACAGGAGCAAGCAAAACGCTGAGCTGGACAAACTGCATCCTGAGTTCACCAAAGTGGCCAGGGAGCTGAGTAAGAAGTGTAAGACCCTGCAGTCCAATGAACAACAGAGGAAGACCCTGGAGATCAAAGCGGCTGCCTTTGAGAGACAGATCAGCAGCTGCAGTCCAGGCAGGTTGAGCAAACACACACTGCAGAAGCATCTCAATGAAGTAAGAAACAAAGTTGAGAAAGTCCAGAGCAGCAGCAAGAATTGGCTAAGCAAAAGATGACTTTCCTTACTGATCTCCAGCTCAGTGTTTCCAGGGTACAGGCGGAGGTGAAGAATAAGTCTCTCTCTCTCTCTCCAGCTAGCTAAGCAACTTTGGTTATACATTTCCCTATCAGTTCTTCCAGTTCCCAGGTACAGTATTTGTATATCCTGTCATAAAAAGCCTTTTGCAAACAGTGCAAACATTCTTACGGCTAATGTGTGTGATATCAAGTTTGTAGCTGGACCTTCCATGAGCCATGGTCACCAAGATAAAGATGTCAATTTGGCAATCCAACAGCTTAAAAAATGACCAGATGGTTTTCTCTCTTTGGGGAATCTTCAACACAGAAGAGTCAGATCAGTAGCCAAATGAGCCCAAGGAAAAGACAGTTTACCAGACTGAACATTCGTGTATTCCAGTGTGTGAAAGTGAATGTGACAAGCTAACGGACAGACTGAGAAACAGAAGACCGAGTGAGAAAAAGTCCAAGCACTCAAAACTCACATGCAGATTTCCCAGTATCAAACACCAAGCTGTAACTGAAGCTACTGTATATTCAAAGAGCTTGGAATCTAACTTTGCCTAGGTGGCTCAAAAAGTCCAACTTTGGAAGACATCAAGAGTTTTGTCACAGCAGAAGAGTGGCTCTCTATCCTGATCCCGAGAGAACAATCGCCGATAATTTTTTGCTCAATCCACAGAACTGCCCACATTCATGTGTGAGCTTTTCAATAAGACATACAGTAAGTGACTTTTTGGAAAAACATGAGGAGAGATTACTGTACATAAATTCCTGTATGCTGGGGGTATTTCTTAAACCAAAGCCAGAAAAAAGCAAGCAAGCAGATCAGTTACAAGGGTAAAGATTATTCATTGTCACAAAATGTCACAGACAGATAAGATACTTGTGCCCATAGTCTGTGTAGATCAGATTAATAATAGTAGTAATAAAACAGTCTTCAAGGAAGCCTGAGTAAATGTGAAAATGGTCAAAATAACTATTATAAATGACCAAAACAAAATCTATGTATAATATTAAGTTTGAGATTGTCATAACAAAAGCAGGTTGATTACACACACAATGACCTTTTTTACTACTGTTGCCTCCATTACAGCACACACAGTAGTTTGAAATCAGCTGTCATGTTTCTTTTCAGCTTCATTCAATTATTTTTAGACAGGGAGAAAGACGCCTTCCCAAAGGTCATCAACTTCAACACTGTATAATAAAAGTCCTGTTAGTCACCGGGGGACCATACTCAATTGTGAATATTGCTAGCAAAATAATTGATCAACCACAGAAACTGCTTAAACAGCTGTATAAAAAACAAAGATCAAAGGAAAGCTAACCCTAACGTTCATTACCCCTCCTACCCTCTCCATTCCCCTTTTCAACTGCTACCTTTCGCCAAGGGTTTTATAACTATGCCTATGTCAAAGAAAAATGTATACAAGAAATCTCTTGCTCCCTGTGCAATTAGTATATGAATGCTATCAGATAGTGTAAAATGGGCAGAGTCAGATGTGTATTTCTATATGTGTATTGTTGCGTGGCTAGGACTATACGTTTTTTCAACACGTATTTTATGTTGAGTGTTGTTTTTGTAGCTTTCTATGCTGATGCCAAAAACAAATTTCCACACTTTTAATGGACAAAGTAATATAATACAATTTATAGCAGATGGCAATCAAAATGCAGCAAATACCAAATTCTTAGTTTAAGGGACACTTACGAAGCCTTGTTTTAAAAGGCATAAAACGCAAATGTTCAGCATGCACAATGAAACAAAAAGCATTCAGAATTTTAGTGCCATATCCAAAAGTTCGCTACTACAAGTCAGTTGCAGACGGTGATACTGTATAAAGACTCTTACATTTCCACCTCCATTTCCAAAGCATTTTGGAAATCTTTGAAGTGAAGTGCATGTTTACACCATCTTCACAGGCATTGTCCACAAGGTAACCAACACGAAAATCAGTTTCCTCAAGCTAGAAGCATAGAATTAAGCGGACAACACTTAAATGTGATTAATCCATACATTTCAACTACTAAGTAGTATGCAGACAATTTGGCTCTCACGGGTTGATCTTTGCAATTTTATGAATAAAGACACTGTACATTCAAATTCATGCAATGCCATAGTGGAATTGTTACAAACATTCATAAGTGTTAACTGTACTCTATATACATAGTTTGATATTTGATACATTTGATAACAGAAGATGTATTGCAAAAACTGCAATTTCACCAAATGATGACCATGAGTTTGAGGAAAAAAAGGGAGAGATGAAGATGAGCATTTTCCAGACCCTGCCTGCCCAAGTGCCCAACTCAGGCAGATTACAGAGAGGTTAAAAATGAGATAGAGCAGTTGCAGCCACTTACAAAAGTTGGCAGTACGTACAGTGGGTCCTGATGACCCACACCTGTTGGATTTTGTTCCAGCCGAGCCCTCAGTTACACAACAAACCCTTCATTGACTTAATAATGAGATTAATTTGAGCTGTTTGTTCGCAGCCCTTAACTGTTGTCCCAGCTCTTTAACCATTGTATTTTGTAAATGAAATAAAACCCAAACCTGTGACTAGAAACAAAATGCAAATATTGCAATGAAGCCACAGATGAGTTCAATTAAGGCTGCAATTATCTAATTAAGGGGGGATGGGATGAAAACCAGCGGGTGGGTGGGCCTCCAGGACAAGGATTGGGAACCTTTTAGTATATAAGTAGGAATCCTACTTATAAACTAAAAAAAATTAAAGTGGTGATTTTGTTTAAGATGTGTTATCCATTTTGACGACTGGCCTCTTAACACAAATGACAATGATCCAAAAAATACTTCACATTGTCTCACCACCTACTGCAAGCTCTTCCGCTACCTGGCAACACTACAGATTATGTCAAGATATAAGTTGATCAGCACAAAACAAAATGGGTGATTCACACCTGCTATAAACAGAATGGCTAAAATACACTGTGGTGATGCAGCAGCATTACTGCAGTCAATGACATGAGTCTATCCTCTTCCTTAGCAGAGCTGCAAAGCTGTCAGTCTTGCTCTTGATTCTCGAGAGAGAAGAGTGGGTTTCTTGGAGAAGTAGAAAACCTCTGAAGCAGTTGAACGAGTGCTCATCTAAGATCGAAACATACAAGAGCTGCAATAAATGTTGTAAATTTGGCCCCTTGCCTTTTTACTGAAAGAAACTGCCTTGTTGTGCATTGCATATAATAAATGTATCAGTACACGTGGTACAATACTAAGATTGATTTCTTTAATTTCCTTTTAGGACTCCATTAGTAATGACTTCATTTGTTTCCAAAAGGGAAGTTCAAATTTCTAGTGTTTTTTTCTGAGTTTGTGAATATAAATATCTATATTCTAAGTATTTAATGTAATTGTATGCTATACTATAGAGAACAATGTATTGTGAATTGCATTACGATATTTTTCTGCAGTGAAGGATACGTCAATACATAAACAGAACACATGCTTCAAATACAATGCTTTTTTTTTTTAATCATACTGTTTTTACCAGATATTTATCAGGCATTTGCAAAGGATTAATCACACCAGGTCCTTAATGCTTTTTGAGCAAGAAGCACATCAGGCACCAACAGAATATTTTTTTAAATTACTGTGGGGAAATGGAAAACTCAAACATAGTCTCATTTTAATGTTTCAGGAAATTGATGAAAATTGCACATCATCTATATTGTATGACCTTTAAAGGCAACACTCCGGCAACAACAAACAGAACTATGGGTTCACATTGGCTGATTTTGTTGTTGTTGCCAATTGCTGCTTATGTCATTTTTCTGGAAAATTAAACTATGGTTCTCTAAGCACATACATTTTCAACTAATGTTAACTTAGAACATTCTTTCGTGCAAGCTTAAAAGCTACAGTTAAATTAAAGACAACCTTTCACTCTGCAGTATAGTAACTACAGACCTTGGCAAACTGCCGGATGTTAACACCTGCCTAAGAGTTTCAAGGTGTTCCGGTAAGAAACATAACCCACATCTCATTTGCTCAGCATTTATCGTTAACTGATATCATCAACTCTGTACAGCTCTTATGTCTACACTGTGCCTAGCTAACTTTAAATGTTTTTCACAGCTTATCTTTAATCAGTTTGAACAATCGTACCTATAGTAACTTAAACTGCATTCTCCAATAAGTAAAATTTAAGCAATTTGGAGCAAATAGTTTAGTAAATTACTTCATTTTGCACAAAAACCCCATACTGTATGTATTAACCGTATATAGTTAAAAACAAAGCATTACGCTCTTTCTGGCTTTTTAAAAAGAAGCACATTTATAATTCACATTGTTTTTTTGAATAGTGAATAACACAGCACAGGGAAACAGAATACCCATTTGATTGCCTCAGGTCTATAATACCGCCTTAAGCTGTGCTACTAAATTGAAAAGGAATATGTTTATGTGGCACCTACTTCATGTCAGTACTGCATAAAACACAAAGCTCTTATCTGACCTAAAGCCTACCCTCTAACCCCAACACAATCCCTTTTCTAGAAAAACAAAAGAAATGCTGGGACATTGTAAAAGCATATGTCAACACCTTCGGAAACAAAAGTTAAGAAAAATACAAGATTATATGGTTTGTATGGACTCTTATTACAATACAATCATAGGCTTTTTGATTCAGAAATGTTTTCTATGACTGCAATGACAGAGATGAATATAACCATGAATAAAACAGTGATTTAACAAAAACAATGGGGTGCGGTTTTATTCTGGTTTTCTATTATAGTTTTTTGAATGCTTATTGTTCACAAAAAGAAATAAAAAAACCTCTCAGTGTTACATGAGCTTTATCTTATTGTTGGAGAACAGACTTTGCTCAATACTTGATCTACTTTCACAGACATACACAGTAAGAAACGTTTGCTTCATTATAGACCTAAGGTGTGCAAACAGCATAGCACACAACCTGGGGTTTGTTTAAATAAGACTAGATCTTCAATCAAATTCCAAATAAACATTTATTGTCTTTAAAACTGTTTTGCACTTTAAAACTGTTAAGCTCAAATAAACCGACAGGCTATCTGTAGCAGCAGCCTGAAGTGGCCCACTATAAAGTTTCGAAATTTTATGTGGCCCTTGGGCCAAAAACATTTGCCCACCTCTGAACTAGGACCAACACTGAACAAAAAATACTCTCTATTACAATATTTTATATGTCTATTCCCTACTCAAAACTGTATTTTCAAAGAAAAAGCATTTCCTTTGGGGAAAAATATATCTAGAAGAAACCAAGCAATCTCTTGTAAGGAATAAATAAGAATCTTGAGTTGAACCTTTTAAGACCTACTTAAGTAACAGAATGCAGTTTTCTGTACTATATACAGGAAAAGCCAGTTTGCACCTATGCACCTGTTACAAAGCAGTTCTTTGGCTTTTGTTGGCAGTTTCTATACTTTAAAAGTTAATTCATTGCATTATACTTAACTGCCAGTGATTTTTATATTTGCACAGATTTGCTAATAATACTTTCACAAATACTTCTCACAACAGAAAAAAAGTGAAAATCGACTTCGTGTTGCAGGTAAACTGCGTAGTGCTCATCAACAGGGTGGGTATTTGATAAATAAACTTTGATTTGAATAAAAATGCTGTTATTAAATCTCAGTAACAACAAATTAATTGACGGTATCACGAAATTTTACAAATTCCGATCAAAACACAAAATACTGAACTTTGTGAAAGTACCGAATAGTCACCCTATCGCAGAGAGTTGTGAGAATTGTGACGTGAAGCAGCTCTTCCTGTTCGCTGAGAGAAGAGATAAGATCACTTTATTAGCCATATACAATTTCTTGCATTAGGAATTCATCTTTTCGCATACCCCAGCTTGCTTTCCATGAGACACACAGACAGGGAGAGAAGCTTGGGGTTAGAGCGCAGGGTCAGCCATTGTACAGCGCCCTGGTTAAGGGCCTTGCTCAGGGGCCCATCGGAGTAGGATTCCTCTGCCGGCCGTGGGATTTGAACTGGCAACCTTCCAGCCACAAGCGCAGATCCTTAGCCACAGTGCCACCGCTTTGCACAGTAGCTAGTCACCGTAATGACTAATGTAATGCTATGAACAAGCAAAATGGAACATGTTATTTATGATGTAAACTGCAGGTTTTTACACGTGAGCGTGTACATTTTCTTTCATTGTGGTTTGAAATGCACTCACCAATTCTTTCTAACTCTGAAATATAAAAACAGCATTACAATTGCTCTTTAACAAGGAAAGTCATTGGCCAGTAGTGTGTGGCCATTCCTACAAGCAATACAACCTGCTTATCTGTGACACATGCAGGTGCCATCTTGTGAGATTGTGCTTCTTGCAGAGCTTATGAGCATGTGTCAGTTCACAAACCCTAGATAACATGTTGCCACAGCTCATCCCACAAATGATCAATGGAGTTCAAGTGTGGAGATAAGGGCATTCACATGATAACCGTCTCATCTCCAATGATCATCAATGTTACACTATTACACTATACCACAATGTTACACACAAGGTTGTTTTCATGTCAGGATGAGTCTTAAAGAAGTGGGGTTCCAGTATTCAGCAATGCAGCCTCATACAGTTGCCAATCACTTCTTACAATCAAACCTGGCATTTCTGATGATGTGGACCTGTCACCATACAATCACCATAAATATGGAGAATGATTAACTTCTCAAGATTATCAACTACATCAAAAACATACACATAAAGAGTCAAATGTTTTTATGATGCTCACTATATTATACATCTGAAACCTGCAGAACATTTTCTGTTGTTCATTAAAATTGATATTTGTAATGCACCTTTTAAATGGAATGTGCATACTTGATGTAAGTGTGCAGTTAGACTCAAGGATGGACTTTTTCACTAAACAAAGGATTCACATTTGTGTATACAACTAAGCTGTTTTTTTTTCTTGGAATGATGTGAAGGTACTCTAGTGCAATAAACACCAGTTATTTTTCACTGCCTCTGTTATGAATTCATATACTACATCAGAAAAACAAATCTAGCGTTTAGAAGGCAGTAAATTAGTCATGGTTTCAAGTTGACTGTGAATATTTTGGTGCTTTCTGTATCAGAAGCGTACAGAAGATTAAGGAACTACCTATAATTTAGAAACAGTACTTTTTCCATAGGATTTGACATCACTATGTGATTTAAACAGAACCAAAGACCATGTGCTTGACACACAACTTGGGTTTATTAAATCTGTAAAAAGGTATTAAAAAGCAGTGAAGTAAAAACGATAAGGGAGATCAGAAAAGAGGCCACTGTTCTGAAACAATTATTAAAAGTGTATTTACTGAACTTTGCTGTAACAGTACAAAACACCTGACCCTGAGCTGTAAGGGATTTAATAATACGTGTATAAATCCCAAACCTTGCTTCTAAAGTTCCTTAATCGTATTTAATATGAGCAGCTTCGGATAAATGTGTGAGCTACATATATAAAATACTGGCTTTATTCAAAAACGACTGGGTAATAAAAAAAGACGGCCAACAACACACAGCACATTTAAGGTTCATAATTTTAATTAAGCAGGTCTAAGAGTTACTGTATATTTTTCATTTTTAGCCCTGACAATCTAAGGACTCTAGGCACATACTATGATATATCAATGTATTACTTAATGCAGGACGTACAATTACAAAGAACAAATTTAATTTAAGAAATTTAATAAATCTTGTGAGGACCTCCATAAATAAAGCTACATTTTGCAAAGCCCAACTTTTCATTGATGAATTATTTTTCATTGCCTGTAAAATTACAATCCTAAAATAATTAGCTATTTTAAGCAAATTTCCTTCTGTTGAAAAACCCGAACGAAGGCTGGTATTGCCAACTACTGTACCCAATGCTACCACCTGCGGTTTTGACCTCAGGCGATCTGCTAAACAAATCGGACTTTAATTGTGAGTCGTGAATATATTTTTGTCCTATAGGTAAGTTTTTAAAATGTTTTCCATAACACCTTTAAATCCTTTGAGAATTTTGAATAGTTTAATAAAAAATCAAATAACTTCGAGCAGCTTTGTTGACCAAATAAGTTCTTCTAGTGCGCCAGTGACGTCTATAAATTAGGTATTAATAAAATTGCAAGAGTCCCACAAGTGCTCCAGCGCAGTCAAAGTAACTAAACGCAAAAAAAGTTCCTTCACATTTAGCACACTAGAAAAATAATCGATGACCTTGTCTTGCAATGATCTAGCTGTATGTCGCGCAGTTAGGCCCCTGTGGTTGCAACTTTGTGTACTCCTTGATGTCAGCACCAAAATACCACTTGCTGTAAAAAGTGCACAATCCTCGTTCCCTTCGCTTAAGACAAAAAACGGTATCTGATTGTAACACTCACCCGTCTGAGTTTGAAACGATTCCATTCCGCTCTAGTTGTCCGGGACTTCCCAACTGAGGCAGATATCCACTTTTTTTGCAATAAATTCACCTATCACAATAATTAAAAAACAAAATACAAAGATCCTCAGGCTATTTAAAAAGCCAAAACATATCTAATTGAACAACTGTATCCCTGTCCACGTTCTATTGGCAGCTCCTATGTCCATTGTTTGATCAAAGAATGCAGAGATACTGTACGATAAAGGCTAATGCGATTTTTGTTTTTTGAATTTCGTACAAATCCCAGAAAATAATTTCCTTAGCTGTTTCTCACGTACTTGGTTTTAGCCGACCATTTTAAGCTCAGCTACATTTCCTTCCTCTTTCCGAAAGCTACATTACCATGTGATTTTGTTAAGACAGTAGCTAACGATCGCCTATCTATGCATTTAAATCTCTGCAGAGTGTCGTTTAGCTCAGTCATACAAAGCGTCGCTTTTACAGTAGCACTACCAAAGTGACGTGTTCTACAGTTACAGCATATTTTTCTACTCATTTAATAAGAATAATCCATTCAGCCTTACGATTTTAAAGAATAGCCGACAATTTAAAATACAGTGCTAAACCTATATGTGTAAAATGCACGTGGTCATGGAAACATCAAAGAATGTGATCATTTTGACATTGTTGTTACTGCTTTTAGTGAATGAGCATTAGTACCAACGCCTGCAAAAAGCAGAGTGCAAGTGCTTTATTTAGTACTAAACCACATTTTATTTAAAGCTTTGTAACTTTTGTATTTAACCATTTAACCCTCTCTCCCACACACCTGGAAAAGGCTCCACAGCCGAAACGTGACTCTTCTTTTCCGTTCAACATGGAATAAACCTTTACATGTTCCTTTGCAACCTATGTATGCTGACGCAGCTACCTACTTGAACTTAATTAACCATTATTGGATATAACCCAGAAAGAGCAGGAAATGCTAACAGTACTTCTGGGAAAAAGAAAAAAAAGGCTTCAAATGAAGCTGAGGTAGATCAACAAAGAGCTGGTGAAACTTGAGACAAAATATGATGAGAGTAGAGAACATCAGACTTCAGAGGGCCAAAGCTCTTACAATTCATCCATCCGTCTTCTGCTTTGTACAATACAGGATTGCCAGGGAGTTGGTCATCATTGGGTGCAACACAACACCCTGGACAAGACGCCAGTCCATTGCAGGGCAGACAGACACAAACTTGCACACACTCATTAGCAGGAAAGGAGCACCATTGAAGGTGCTCATCTCCTGCAGAACTCCTCTTTAATCTTCAGTAAATTCAGAAGGGCAAGAACTGGTGAATTCTTCTTAAAATCCCTCCCCCTATTAACTAAAACAAGCTTGTCTTTTTCTTATTCTGGAACACCCAGCACACTTAACTGGGTTCACCCATTTTACATCCAGTCCTTGCTTCAACTGGATGAAATTTGTCCCAGTATCCTCAGTGACATCCTTTACCTTGCATTTACCTTGCTTAGCATTTCAGAACCAGTTTTCCATCTCTACTTTAATCAATATTAATCAACTTCCTCATTAAGACTCTGGAGTTTAAGAACTAATTCCAGAACTAACATTCTCAAGTGAATTTGCTACCATTCGATCTCTCTTTCATTAATAACCACTTAAAGAAATGCTTGCAAGTTCTTCTTAAACCATCTCAGCCCTTCACACGTTTTGACTGATAGCAAGTCTGCAGGCTTATCTGCTGAACTCAGAGCACAGGAATAAAAGGTACTCCCGTGCTATTAAACTCTCTACAGTCCATGCTATCCTGCCCTAGATACCTGACTGCTGATATACCCTGATTGCTAATCCTGAGGAATATTCCTACAGAGCCAATCAAACGATCCCCTTTTTGCCTGTGGAATGTCATTCAGGTGTGTCCACTTTAAAGTAGGAGGGGAAGCTTCAAACAGGCCTAAGCTTGCACCATCACAATAACAGTTAATATTTTAAAGTTTTCAAAATCATTCACAGAGTAACCTAGGAAAATCAGGCCACTGCTGTGAATAGTAGAATAGTATTGGTGGACTAGTAGATGATACTCTTCCCTCAGACCATAATTCCCAAACCCATGCTACAGTAAACTGACCAGGGAGACTGTACTGTTGGAGGTGTTGTCCTTCAAATGATATGTTAAACTGATGTCCTTGGTCAGATCCCATGACACTGTTTCTAAGGTTATGAGTGTTAATCCTGTTGTTTTGGGTAAATGTCACTTTGGATTGTACAATATGAATATGCCCCTTAATTCATTTTTTTCATTTTTCCACCTGACCTGCAGTACAGTGGGACTGCTGGCACATAATAGTTGCAGAGTATCACTTAAGTGGGTGTTCCACTTCTGTGTTGAATGAAATGGGTTCCTCCCATATGAAAATATTTTGTCAACATTGAAAATAAAATGACTATAGAAATGTAAGCTATATCTAAATACTAAAGTATAAGATACCGTATTAGTACACATGAGTATATTCTCTTATTAAAAACTGGAGTCCATAAAATAATTTACCTAATGCTGCCAGCCATTTTGAAATGTTCCCAGGACACATGAGTATTTCTTTTATAGAAAGCATCAAAATTAGAATTAAAGAATGATAAAAAGCATAACTGTCTTAGAACATTGAATCTATTCTAGCAGAAGGCATATTAATAATGACTTCGCAATTATGATTCTATGATCTTTGACATTTTAGGTCTTTGTTTATGAAGGTATTTTGTAGTATGAAAAGGCAAAACCATTCACACCTATTTATACACCTTCAGAAAGTTTCAGAAAGACATACTTTCAGAAAGGCATGAGTAACAATGTTGATGTAGACATAGAGGTAATTATTCTATGTACTACCTGTCAAGATATATAATCTCAAGTATTAACAACCACAGCTAATTCATCTGGAATTTTAATATCACTCTCTAGGATAAATTAGAGATCAAAACAAAAGATATTGTTTGTTAATTCATTTGTATTTTTTATTAAAATATTAAACTAAACAAATGACTGAATAACACTGTTTCAAATTAAGGGTGTAAAAGTACAATTGTCTGTGACTGTACATGTTTTCATACAAAAAATAAAAAGGATTTGCATTTTCAAATATCAGCAATATTTAAATTGTAATTGGATACTGTGGAGCTTCTCTCAAGGAATATTGTCCTTTAGCCACTTGTTTAGTACATGTAGATTCCTCTCTAGCCACCTAATGTTCTTTTGTATCAATTCTAAAATAACTTCAGTAACCTTTAATTCATACCCTTGTTCTTTTAATGAAGCAAAGAAAGTTTTGACCTGAAAACAAAAACAAAAACATACATTAGAATCTGGAAATCTTAACTTATTCATTCTAGTATTCTGTCTAACTGATATTGCTCATCCTAATGATAGCCTTCTGGTTTTCATTCCACATATACTGTACATCTCATCCAAACAGTGTAAAACCTTATTTTCCAGACTAAATGATGACCATAATTGTTTACTCTCTGGGTTGCAAAACACAAAAGCTCTGTAAAGGGCTGTCACATGAGAGCATCCCGAATCCAGACTAAGGAAAAAGCATAATTAGGTTCCGCTACATTAGTCCTAAAATGAAGTGACACCTGTGTAAAACACATATCCAAGTAAAATGTGAAACAAAAAAATAAGCAAATGCTAACCTCTTCCAGCTCTTGATTGGAAGAAAAATGAGAGGTGGTTCCAACTAGGATGCCTCTAATAGCTGATGATCCCAAATGAAACCTGGGGGAAAAAATACAACACACACAAATTAAATTTGGACTGGTGCTGCAGTTCACTACAGAGTCTTCATAACCCTTAAACATAAACAGGAAAATTATCTGCTCCACTAGAGGACCCAGACTGTACACTGGCCCATCAGACTGGCCCAACAGGCCTTGGTTCTTCAGACATTTAGTTTCCTCCTTTGGGATTTTTTAATCTTTCCTCTGTGCCTAATGGGTACCTGAACTGCACTGATATGGTCATGGGTGGCAAGCTGGTGCAGTGGCCCTGGTGTGAGTACATCCATGTCTGTTTCTGTCTGTGTACCCTGTGATGGACTGGCGTTTCACACAGGGTGTATCCTGCCTTTTGCCTGTGGTTTGCCAGGAAAGAACATGGATGGATGATATGGCCATATCTATTACCAATTTGAAAAAGTGTTATATCAAACAAAAAATGAACTGAAGTGAAACAAACTGTGAACTTACCGTGATGATAAAAATCAGAAAAAACTTTTTTTTAAATTTTGGTTAGTACAGGAATCAAAGGCTATTCCTAATTTTAGAAGATGAAACAAATGTCAAAGACATTTAGCATATCTTGAAATGTGGTTTCTCAGTTCATTTTCACAAGTTTACTTGAAGTTTTTGGTGCCGTAAGAAAACATTTTTTTTCTGAATAATGTTGAAACCTTTATTCAAAAGGGCAAAGGGGACAGAAATAGTACCTAGGATATCACCAATTGAAATCTATGGCTGTGTATAATTACTGCTATGAAGTCAAGGATAGTGCACATACAGTATGAGCCTGTAGAATTCCTTTTGAAAAAAACAATTATATTTCCTATTAAACACCAAAATATCTGATATATACTAATGGCAGCTGTATGTAAAATGATGCTATAGATTGAATATTTACTTCTATCCTTAAAATACTATTTGAAAGTAAAACCCACAGTGTAAAAGCAGTCACACCCAGTAATTTGAGAAACATTTCAACACGATGTGGAGTTTAAAACCAGCATGAAAGGTTTTGCTGTTAAACTTTCAGGCATCACATGCAGATAATTTGTCACAAATAAGCCCTGTAAGTAAATGCTGCTCTGTTGTGACAGATATTCAGAGATCATCTTACAGGAAAATGCAAGTCTTGTGCTCTGGGAAGATGTTTATTTATAGCGTTTCTTGTTTTGTGAAAGACTGTATATCTCATTCACACATGCAAGTACATATTCCTAGTCAAAGTCTACTTTATGCAGCACTGAATCACCTACTTTTCAAGCAGTTTTCCCCAGTTTTGTCTGACAAAAGCCCAGGTCAGAGCCTGACCAGCTGGATTCCTGCTAATGGTGGAAATGACAGCAGGAAGATTCTGTGTTTTTATCACCTCTCCTTCAATGCTGAGCTGAATTAGTCTACAGCAGAACAGAAAACATACACACAGTTAACTGCACTGAGTTATAAGTCTTAGAAAATATTTAGCAAAAGCATATAAACTATCGGTGGATACTTATTAGAATAACATTTCCACGTTTCTTTTACATGGAATTGGAGAAGTTCTTAATAGTTTTCCATACATTTACTCGTCTTTTTCTGTTGTCGTCCATAATACTCAGGGACTAGGGAGCAGGCACTGAGACTGCCAATGACAAGGGCTTTCTCCCTGCCTGGTGTAATTGTGGAAGAGGACTGGGCTGGTCATATAAAGCATGACTATTTTGTCTATAGTACTGTATATACATGAAGATAACAACATCTTGCACTCTGCATTTCCTTGTATTAAGGACTTCAGTGTACTTCAGCCTTTGCAGACCTTTAGCACTAATGTAAATCAACTGCAGCTCCAGTTCTTTAAACAAAACATTGATTTGCTTTTATGTAAGGTAAAAAAATCAAGCAGATGAAAAACTCACTCAGTAACCCACTAGAGGGCAGACAAACACCAGGAGCAGCAATTCAAAACCCTAATCCTGAAAAGTCCCCATTAAAGCAATAGCTGTTTTAATTAGCTATTGATCACCTAGTTAAGACATACAACAGAAAGCCATGTGGCTCTCCAGGACTAGAGTTTTCAAATTGTCTCCAATTAATTTTTGAGAGTGCAAACGTTTGTCCTGAAAACCCAACATAAAAGTGGGTGTACTGTTGTTCGTTATTGGGTTCATTGGGGTTACTCCCAAAATGATCAAAGTTTTTCTTTACAGCTTTTCATTAATTGTATTCCTGAAAACCTATTCTACATGAAGGAAAGTAATGGTTTGATTACAAAAGAGTGATTTTTGGTTTAAAGATGCATGTACAGTATGTAAAACTAAACACAACTTTGTTAACAGAATTTTAAAAAAATGTTAATTAAAAAAATATTGAGCCTATGTCACTTACTTGTTCAGTTTTTCAGTATCTTTGCTACGTGTCAGTGCATATAAAATCTTATTTTTGTCAGTAGAGGACAGAGAATGCTTGTATGTTTCCAGAAGAAAGTTCCAGTCTTCTGTATTTTGGGATCCAACAGCATACACTGGCCTCAGCACATCCGTTGGCAAGCTGTGAGAATATTGGAAGAGTATTAGTCAAAATTTTAGCACAATTAAAACAGCATTTAAACAAAATGGCAAACAACAATTCATACTACTGATATTTTTTATTTGAAAAAGAAAGGGTCCAGCTACTATGGGCATATTTCACACAGCTGTCTTTATCAATTTTAGTCATGTTCAGACAGGCCATTACAGTATTCAGCTTTGACAAACTGAAAACAAACGTTTTGAAAACAAAAGATTTACTACCGTAAGTAATTGTGCACAACAACTAAAACTATAAAAGCAAGAGAGATGTAATACATGTGCACAGTGCTTTAAATTAAACTTTTCATAGTCAGAATCTATCAGCACAGATAACATAATTTAGGATTTTTTTTGTGATTAACAAGTACATGAAGGAGATAGTTACTGACCTCTTGGTGCCATTAGATTTTGCCCACTCTTTGAATAGCTGGGTTGCCTTTTGGACACAGGGAGGATAACCAAGTTCACAGGCAAGTTCTAAGAGTTCAGTGCGAAGCCTCTTCTCTGACACTGAGCCTTCGTCATTCCACATCTGCTTGTCAATCACTTCTTTGAAGTATTCTAAGATATAATGCTGCAAAAGAAATGAACTGGAAATGAATTCAGGATAAAAGTTGATCTTAAGGACCAAGAGAGTTTTTAAACTGGTCTTCCCACTGTCCATATGAATTGTTCTTATAAAAATATAAATACAGTTTTTCTTATAATTGCTGTTGTATGACAAACTCTATGAAAGTTTATAGAGGACTTTATGACAATAGTTTCTAATAAAAGGTAACAAAGAAAAAAACAGTGCTAAACAACACATAAAGACAACCTTCAAACTTTTCGCAGTATCTGAAATGTTTCTCCTTTCCATCATGTAGTGCAAGACATTCAGGTACAGTACACCCTGAATTAATGGGATACTGTCAACCTCCTTCTTCAGGTAACGTGTCAAGTTAAGGGCTCTGTCCAGTGAAAGTCTCCCTGTGCTGAAAGCAGAATGACATTCTTACAAAAAAAAGCTCAAATTACAATGAACTTGGTAACAGGAACATGATAAAATCTCTCTTTACACATATCACAAGCTTGGTACAAAAATAATTATCGTAAGTGGTGCACTTTTTACATACTGTATTCCTACATTTAACAATGGGTAGGGAAAGACACAAAGACACATAATCATAACCTCTTAATTAATGAATCACATGCTAAATGAGGGAATATACTTATTCTATACAGATGCCCAAACCTGGATCCATACCAGAACCTTGGTATAACACTCTTTTTCCCCACTGAGCTCCAAGTTTTATAATTGCATACCTGCACTGCAGTGATTATTATAACTATCATTATAAAGTACACTGTAGCAAATATATTTAACAAATGTACAGGGCTGTAGCTTTCTCCATGAACATATTTACCTGACGAGCTGAATTGCATTATGGATAAGGTTTGTTCTGTCCTTATTGCTTATTGCTGTGTGGTTCTGATTTAGTAATTCAATCAGCGAGTCCCATCCCTCTTCTCCATAATGCACAATATAATATCCATTCATGTCCACATTGAACTTTATCCAGTTCACCTCTCCTTCTAGCTGAATAGTGTCTATGTTACAAAAGAGTTAAAAAAGGCAATGCTTTAAGAAACATCTGCTTAATATGCAATGCTGCCGTCAACTTCACAAAACTTGATAAAGCAGTATCGGTTAGGATTGTATCAAAAAGTACTGGCTGGGATATCAGGGCTAATCAGGGCTAGCGGGGACATGGAAACAATTATTAGAACTAAACTAGAGGATCAACTATCCTATGGGATAGTACAGATACAGTACAGTATATTGAAGTACAGTATGTCTATAGTTTAGATAGAAATGGGAGGGATAGAAATGCTTGCTTATCTGATCATTAACTTACAATTGTTCTTAATCCTTAAAAAACAGTTGATTTGAAGTCTATTAGACTAACCAAACCAAGGTTCTCCAGGACCTGCATTAAAATTACATGTCTGCCAGTGCCTTTTGTGCCCTTATTTTAATGATGCAGTATCATAGCAAAATTTCCCTCTCTTCTCCTAAAAACATACATTTCTAGATTAAGACTACAGTACGGTACCTGATTTTGTTTTCAACAAATGCCGCCGAACACTGCTGGAGCTATTTGTAGAGTAGGTTAGAGGAACATGCCACAAGTATCTGTGGGAAATAGAGATCATGATGTTTTTTCCTTTAAAGCAGAGTCATGGCAATGAAAAGGTACAGTACAATGAACTATTCTATTTAGCAACATTTATTAAGACACAGAAGGGGCAAGAACTTATGTTTCCCCATAAGATGAAGTTGAAATTGCATTACTTATTTGAAAATTGTTAAGTGTTTATTAACTATTAAGTGTTTCAGGGTTGAGAATGCATTCCTCCTAAGTTTAATTTTTTAACATACGGTGAAGTACATTTGCAGACCTTTGCTCCTGAGGAAGGCTTTTTGTGAGCAAATGTAAGAGGTAAGTTGGTTAAAAAAATAAAATTACATGTAAGACTATAAAAATAGACAACACATTGGTCCCATTTAAACAAAGTATACCCTGACTGTAGTGCCACATATTCAGGGTCTTCCTGCAGCACTCCTTTGAGGAATCGCTCCTGATGAACTCTGACTTGCCGTCCCCTTTTTTCTACAGTAATCAATGGGATTCCCATTTGCAAGGTCCAAGTGTTCATCATTTCTTTCAGATCCAGGTGCTGGCATGCATACCGGTGCTGAAATTTCAGGAAACAGGGTTAAACATACAGCATGTACCTGTAACAACAAAGTCAAGAGACTTTAAAATATATTTTAAAGGCAACAAGTATTTGTAATTTAACTTCTTTGAGCACAACTGTCAATGTGTTATTGATATTTTTACTGTCATTTAAAATGAAGATGTGCCACAGTGATGTTCCAAACTTCCAAATTAATTGTTGTGCAAATCCAAAAAATTAATTATTTTTTATTTAGTAAATTCAAGGCGCACAACACAAAGCTCTTGCTAATAAACTCAAAACTTCAATCACACCAATCGGCATTTGTATATGTCCTGTATCTACTGGACATGTCTTTCAGAAAATTATAACACAGTACATTTATTTTAAAGTACATTACTTGGAGATTCTCAATTTTCCAAAATCATTCAGGTCTTCTTTATATTAGCTCCAGACTGTGATATTTGTAGACTATATATGCCTTTTGGCATAAAAAGTATTAAATTAGTAACTATATTGTCTCCAGTAGTTATCTTTTACCTGATGTTAAAAAACCCAATTCTCTATTTGTAGAGTTGTTTTCTCTATCTCACTGTCTAAAGAGTCCAAACTGACTCACAGTGCCTTCAAGTTACTTACAGCCTTCCTTTCTGCTTCTGAGGAGGTGTAACAGAATCCCCCTGAAGAAAAATCCCTTTCAGCGCACGTCTGTGGAGAGCAAACAACCAGGAAATATACACAATAAGTAAATTATCTCTTAATCCCCAAAAGACAGAAACCATCAAATACAGAACTCCAAAGATAAACAATCTTTCTAACTGGACTGATGATGGACTGCTGTCCCAAACAGGATGTATCCTGCCGTGTGGCCATTGCTCACCAGGATAGGCTCTGGCTCCCCTGTGATACTGTATTGGATAAAGCGGTTAAAAATGTTAACTAACTGACTCTTTAAAAAGTTAACTATTTTAACTATATTTACATCCTCTTTGTTAGTCTTGAAATGTGGGATACCTGATGTTAAAATGCTGAAAAAAAAACGAATATTAGCATGAAGGAAGCACACAACATATGATTCATGGGGTCTTACATTCGCCATGGTGTTCCAAAAGTCATCACTCTTTGCATTCCTGTAGCTATACCTGTGTAAGTAGCGGATAATCCCACTATGGAAGACTTCTTCCGTTAGGAAATCTTTCAACATATTCAGAATACATGCACCCTAAGGAAAAAAAAAAACATTTATGGGTTTTTCATCTGCTGCTTAAATGTATTACTTTTTTCTTAAAGTTGAAAATGTCCCAACAGTTTGACTCATCTTGACAACCAAGATGGTATTCCCATGATGTGCATGAAACCTCCTGCAGTCAATTGGTTACTTGCTTATTACAGTATGTACAAACAGACAAGAAGGTCTTTGGAACAGTGCGTCCAAAGTACCAGACCAACTGTCATGAAAAGCAGATTGGATACGGATGTGTAAGAAAGCCGACCTTATCGTAGGAGACGGTGTCGAACATTTCCATAATCTGCACAGGCGTTTCTGCTGGGTTGGAGATTGGATGAGAAGAATTTAGAGAATCTCTTGACATGGCTCCAAAACACACATTCAGAAAGTAGTCCTCCTGGAAAACAGGTTAGAATTTCATTATTTTTTAATTTCTAAAAGTTGCTAAAAGGTTTTAAAAGGCACCTGCCATGAACAAAAAAAAACAGTGATGCACTACTAGTTTAATGATATGCAAAAATATACGTAAAAATACACAAATTATAATACTAGAATAAAATCCAAACTAATTTAAAATGATTGACACATTTGTGAAGGAACTGTTTTCTCGATACTGCAGACCTGTTAGATTGTGGTGTCTATGGTGCACACTCCAGCTGAACAGGAATAGTTACTGTAAGTATTCAGGGGAACAACCTATGCAGGTACTTACAATCTGAATTTCTGGGTAGGTGTTGTTCACAGAAACTCTCTCCATGTATCTGGCAAATCCTTCATTCAGCCAGATGTCATTCCACCATTCCATTGTCACCAGATTACCAAACCACTGAACAATAAACACCAGGAGATAATAGCAAATTATTTCAGAATCAGAATAACTGTAACACCCAAGTGCTTTTGGGTGGGTGACATCCATGTGCTTTCTGTGTAAACTATTGCTTTTAATATATAAAAACAACATAAGGGTACTTTAATGTTAATCATATATTTTGGGCCTTTACCTTCATAAAGTCATCTGTGAGAACAAAAATGATTCATCAATTGTAACCAACACTTGATCACTATTTAGCACTATTTATTTACAAATTGCCATGGGATTTATTATAAAATATTCCTACTCTAATTTTGCTTTTACTAAAAAAAACTCTTACCAATTATCATTGACATATTTAAAATATACAGTATAAACTAACATTTATACCTCAACTGTAGAAAATCCATGTTCATACTCCTCTAGGGCTGTCTTAAAGTTCAACCCTAGTTTATTATGTAACTCCCATTAGAGTTTGTTCAATAAGTGAATTAAGTGCACATTTAGAGTTTATGACTAATCTTACCCTTAGGTCAGCTTTGTGAATATGGCCCCGGGTCTGAATACCAGGTATAGTACTACTGTAACTCTACAGGTTTGTTGGCTTGATTTATAAAAAAAAAACACCTTTTTATACCAGAAAATAAGAATGGAATAGAATGTAGTAGGAGAAAGATCTGATACTAACTACAAATCCCATTACTTACAGTATGACCTCTACTTAGAAGGGAAAAGCGTCTTTTCTGGTAAAGCCAGGAGGAGCTCTGTTCTAACTCGGTAATAAAGTGATTGCTTATGAAGAACCTGCAGTTAAGGTACTAAACCGCATTAAAGTCATTAAGTAATGATTTCGTACAGTACCTGATGTGCCAATTCATGACCTATGACTTTCGTTATCCACAATTTATCTAAAGCAGATGATGTCTGTGGATCATAGAGGAGCGCAGTCTCTCTGTACGTTATTAGGCCCCAGTTTTCCATAGCCCCTGACTGGAAATCTGGTATAGCAATAAGGTCTGGGAAAGACAAAAACACACTCATATATCATCAAGTTTAAAAACAAAAAATAAACTTCTCATACCAAAAAATACTGTTCATTTTGTGTTGGCTATTACAGAAAGGTATTCTCAATACTGTATTAGTTTTATACAAGAAAATCAATTTCTGCAGCTAGAGGTGTAATGTAAAGAGTGCCCTGACACAAGTTAATAGAGTTTTCTTTAACTTGAAACAAATTTTAGTAACACTTCCATGATGTTTTCAAAATACCGAAAGTTAATATCATGGTCTTGTTAGACAACAGCAGGAGAGAATGCTGTTTTCTGATTGGTCAATCTGGTAGAAGACCCAGACTTATTAAAATAGTAAAAATATAATAAATTAAGTATCACCAAGTCTAAAGAACCTCTACATTCATACATTACACCGCCAATCCTGAAATATGGCAGGATGTTTTATGCAATGAAAAGCTATTTTCTTACTTTATTCATGATTTTCTAAATATAAAACACTTTTTAACTGAAACATGTTATTTCATAACAACAGTCCAAGAAGCATGTTGTTACCAAATATCACCTCTTCTTCAAGCCATGGAATATAAGTAATTCAAAACTCTCCTATGTATACTGTAGTTCAAAAGTTCAAAAGTAAAGGTTTATTCCACGCTGAAAAAAGAAGAAAAGAAACACAACGTTTTGGCTGTGGAGCCTTCTTCAAGTGGGAAGAAACTGTGTTTCATTTCTTCTGTTTTCAGCATGGAATAAACCTTTACTTGCTCCAATCTCCTATGTACAGTATTTAATTGAGATCATTCATAGCGTCTCTTTCATTTTCATTTTATGTCCTTACCTTGCTTAGGCAAAGGATAACTGATGTTAAAATAATGTTCATAGAACTCCAGCAATTTTACTGCTGCTTCAAGGGCATAGTGGGTTTGATTCCACTTCTCAGGAACAGCATATACTGAAACCTGTTAATATTCAAAACTAAAATCAGAATGCTTTCCACTTTACTGTCCATTTAAACAGAAGAAAGGACAAATATTTAGGCAGGACTCTGGGAAACCATGGAAAGGACAAACTGTACTAAATGCAATAAAAATTGTAAAACAGAAGAGAGCAGAGAGGAATATTATTATTGCTGTAACTACAAGCTACAATAATTGTATTGCTTTCAATAATATGGATATACTGTACATACCTTTATCCCTGATGATGTGGTGGCACTGACTGACATGAAGTCACAAACTACATAGGCTACCAGATAAGTGCTCATTCTGACACTCTTGTCAAAGTGGTCTTCGAGCAAACCACCTGCAAGCTCCACAGTCCGCACCTGAGGACACCACCACCACCACCAACAACAACAACAACAACAATAGTGAGTGCTGAAAAAAACAGTCAATTCATTTAATTTTTCTATTTAATTTTTAAAAATAGTTTAATTTATGGGGGCAGCACAGTGGCACAGTGGTTAGTATTGCTGTCTCAAAGGGCTCTGGGTTACACTTTGCATGGAGTTTGTAAGTTCTCCCTGTGTTTGCATGGGTTTTTTCTGGGTGTTTTCTCCCCACAGCCTAAGGCATACTACTAGGTTAATTGGCTTCTGGGAAAATTAGCCCTGTTGTGTGTGTGTGTACTGTACGTGTCTGTGTGTGTGATCCCTTCAATAGACTGGTGTCCCCTCCGGGGTGTATGCTGCCTTGCACCCGTTACTTGCCAGGCTAGGTCCTGGCTCCCTCGCAACACTGAAATGGATGAAGTGGTTAGAAAATGGATGGATGGATATATCCCTGCTACTTTCCTCTTTCATCCTCAGGCCTGAAGAATGCTGAATAGCTGACACTTTTTAGCTAATCCCATTCTCTGTCAATGTTTCAGTCACTATGCACCAGTATCCTCACTACACAGATCAGGTGGATAAGTGAGAAATTACTTAACATCCTTCTTTCACAAAGAGGGAGAAAGCGGTCAGTAAAGGGGTTTTAAAGTCTCATCCAAAAGCTGACACTTCCTATAGTTGCAATGTCTTTAGTTGCCAGTGGTACTAGTTTAGAAATTGTGGACCAGAGGGACCACACTAACTGGGTAACCTACACCTCTTATTACAGCAGCCTTGGGTTCATTAGAAGCCTTCCAGTCCAAAGATGACCAGGCCCAACTTCACGCAGGTTCTAAAAGGCATTAATAGTACTGCTGCTGGACTACATTTATTCTATTTGAGGCCCATCTTCTTATGTTGAAATTCATGGCTGCTTAGAAGTGAGGATGTGGTATAGTGTGGCAGTAGTGTAACTCACTGCATTAGAAATAAAATATTGTGTTCATCTTATTGCCTTCTCCTCAAATTCTTCAAAAACTTACTTTTTTGCTTGAAATGTAAATCCAATGAAACACATAGAAAACAGCAAATAAAAGGTAAAGCCAGGAGATTTCAAGTTATGAAAACTACTCCTTCAAGCCAACAGCTCTTACCTTGGGCATGTTAGACAGGGTGATGTGTTGCTTTTCTCTTCTTATTTTGATGGAGAATGTGGCTTTGAAAAAGGGTTCATCAAAGCAGGGAAAAGCCATTCGTGCTGCAGTAGGCTCGAAATCTGTGGCCGCCAGTATCCTGGGAATGAACAAAACAAGGAAATTATCACAGCATGTTAATAAGAGGCTTGCCAAGCAATCCAGCCTATACTGTATTATTCAGGCTACCATTTCAAGCACCAATGTAAATTTGTTTAGTGTGACTGAAAAAAATATTAGAATCCTCTAGAATATTTATCACGAATCAAGCACAGCATTCATTTTATTATTTTTATGAGCTTTTTAATGCTGATTATGAATCTTCGAATTCATTACTTAACACTTATTTCTTATCAAGGAGTGGTATTCATAACCTGAAAACTCCTGTATTAAATGTAATTTTTGCATATCAAACATAATGTTTCCTATCAATTTTGAAATGGCGGGTATGTCGATCCGAATTTCTTGTCTTGTCTTAGCTAAAACATGTTTAGCATTTTGGATTTAAATATGCTTGATTTTATTTTTAGAGTTGCTCTTTTTCTGCACTTTTACTACACTCTTTTTAGCAATTTAATCACATTTAAACAATAACATTATTCTTTAAAAGGAAAGCAAAGTAAATATCTTCAAATCCAAGATAAAATAGTAACCCATAACTGTTCTGAAGACCTTCTCCTCAAGAATTTATGCTACTCTTTATCCAAAATGCAGTCAATATATATATATAATGATGCTTACTTTATATATATATTTTTTTAGATGTTTTCTCATTAAATGTGTATAGAGCAGGGAAGACCAGCCTTGGTCCTAGAGATCCCCACTCCTGCAGTTTTTTTATGGGTCACTTACGATCATCTAAGGGCTTGAAACATTTTTGTTTTGAACACTTAAGCAGATGTAAGTAGCTCTCAAGCTTTACAGTTCTTCATTTATTTAAACCTCAACCCTACCTTAAAGTTAGCATATCAAATATAACAAGCAATTTCAATTGTGAAATTTGACTATTTTAAGGGTAGTCTGTTAAATCTGCTGGACTGTGGCTCCTCTGGACCAGGGTAGGCCAGCCCTGATACAGTAGACAAACAAATTACCTTTTTTCACCATCTTTGGTCTGGTAGGTACTTTTATAGAGGCCATCATATCCGTCTGCAAGATTGGCTTGGAATTCAATGTACAGTCGATATTTCCTTTGCTCATTCAGAGGCTCGGGGACCAGCAAAGCAATCTGCTCATGTGGTGGATATTCCAGTATTCTCACAGTCTGGCCCAGACCACCAGACCCCCAGTCCTCCTCAGGTATGATGGTTGTTTTTGTTATTCCAAGATCTTTACTGTGCAGAATGACAAAACTGGTGCTATGTTTGACATCAACTTCAATTGTCGCAGATCCAGTAAAGTTCAAAGTGGTCAGATTGGGATGAATCAGAAGGTCATAGTGGTTTGGCACTATGCTCCTAGGGAGTCTCATTTTGTTCCAGGGAAACAGCTGACCATTGGTAGCCATAGTTTCATTCGAACTACCTTTACAAACCAACATCAGCTGAAACCACACTGCTAGTTTCAATATCATCATTTCCATTGCTGTTAGTGTTCAAAAACTTTCCTCCAAAATTAAAATGTCATTTTTTTTAGAAAATTCTATGGTACATAAAATGGAAACTTTAATTTAAAAGTATGTACATATCCAATGTTGTTTCTGAAAAAAAAATACAAAGAAGTATCTATCAATACAGTATGTGAAATAAATAATTTACATTTAGCAACTGTGTTTAATTTATAGTACCTAGGAAATTCACATCATTTTGAATTTCCCAGGCTAGATGCATTATAAATCATATGTAACATTCTTTCCTTCTGATTATACTACAACAGCCTGGAATAGAGGCCAAAGCACTTTGAGCTTTGACTATGAACTTGACTTGTAAATACTGTAGGTCTGAATAAGGACATGTGGACTTTTGAATTACCAGGTCCCTAAACCTACTCTTGGAAGGTACTAAATGAGTTCCCCTACTTACAGTTGCTCACCTATTTAAACTTACTTAAAAAAGTGAGTTACTTAGAAACTAAGGGTTCAGCTGGAATATTATAGACAATTCTTAACCCCACACACAAGTGCTCGGGCTGTTAAAGGCAACTGTGCAGAAAAAAAGATGTTGCTAAGTCCTAAATACTATTTTGCGTATATAATAGTCAATAAACCTACAAGCATTTTTACAATACTATCACAGAACGAAACTACCGAACACCATCGTGTTGGTACACATGCTGTATATAGAAGTAAACGTTTCATATACAAATGTGCTTTATTACATGACAGGTGATCTAACAAAAATGTAATTCTATATCTAATATAATAAATATATCATATAAAACATGACAAGTACTTCATGCTGGAACGTCAGTATTTCAACAGACAATCCGGAAGTCTTTTAACTGTACGGTGCGAGTTTGAATTTACTAAAATAGCACCTGCAAAACTTGTATCGTCGGTATATCCTGTAATGATTTTAAGTGTTTTCTTTGACTTTAAAAAAATATAATACGGGGTAACAATCAAAATGTAAAGGAACTATTCTCCTGTGCAGTAATTACCTTTTCATGCCTTGATTTCCTCGTTCGACGATGACTCTAAGCTCTACAGTAATCTCACTTTCACTTCTTTCAGCCTTGTTCACTGCAACGCTCGCAGTGCATTTCTAGTGTGAGAGGTGCAAGCGATTCATTCCAACTGAGACCACAAAAATGTATCTTTCGCGATTCAACAAGAAAACATTTTATATAATTTGTGTACCACGACCTTTACCCTTTACAGTATACGGAAGCCGTCAAAAAGACTTTAAAGGCATAGTAGTCTCCTACATTTTAAACTAAAACTTAACAAAATCGAATTCGTCTGAAGACTCTTTCCATTTTGGATTCCTTTTACCGATGCAAATATTTTAAAAATAATTTTGTAGGAATTAATTGTTGTGATAGCTTTGGTTAAGTTTTCCTCTCGGTAGGGTATGCACTTCATAAAGAAAATAGTGTATCAGTATACATACTGTAACATCAGAGAACAAGTGTGTCGCTTCTGTTATTTACGGTAATAAAAGCTTAAGGCTCCATTGAGTTTTGTGGTATTAATAAAGCGCCGTAGTAGGATACTGAATGTTCTAAACCATGCAGTCAGTGAACAGCAGACGACGGAAGGGGAACCGGTTTGTGGAGATAACTTCTCCTGATACATGCCATTTTAAAATGAGGCTTCATACCTCTAAAATAACAGGTAAAGAATATTAGCGAGGAAGAAGAGAATCAAATATTACAGATAGGGGGTAATGCCAATTTTAATACCGCTGGCATCTCAAACTACAAATAACCCTGCAGCGTTGAAGAATTATTGATTCACTGACAGTTTAAACTGGTCACATTTTTTAAATTAGGAGTAAGGTAACAGATTGATCTCTTAATGTTCAATGTAAAAAGGCACTACATTATGACTGTATTCTATAGTTCGTAGACATTGTCAGGTAATTTATGCCAAGTACAAAATTATATAATACACACAAATCTATCCTCTGTATTTGTGAAAATGTAGAAAAACAGTCTTTAGGGAAGCATATAAACAAATAGAATTTTAATCAGGTTTGTTGCATCCATTTTCAGAGCAATATTTACAAAAATACCATAAGGGCTTGTGCCGATGCACACCACATATTTCTTTATCAATTGTATGACACAATTGTATAAAAAAACAGCAGAAAGGGAATCAAACCAAAGTTAAAGATTACCATTTTCTCGGCACAGCATACAATCTTTCCACCAACTACAAAACATGCACACCTCCAAAACCCGTAAATTTCATACTTGCATTGAGAGTTGTGCCTAAGTGTTGGAACCTATTACAAAGTTAAGAAACAAGATGGTAAAAATGTAAGGCACAAAAAGGTAACGTTCTAAAGTATATAAAAAGATGGGAGACAGCTACTGTATATTTTTACAGAAATTTCCCTATTGTATAAAACATTATGAAACTTAAACACTTCCATACAAAAGCAGAACATCTGTAAATGGGTAGAATACTGTCATATGACAGGTTTGGTGTGTGATTCATTAATAGTGAGGAATGACTTTCTGTAAATCAAAAATAAATGACATTACTGTAAAGACTTTTGATATCAAAAGCATAAAGAGAAGAAAGTAAAGATTAAGATCCAAGAAAAAAAAAACAGCGCATTTTGCAACCTGCCATATTTTATCCCCATATCAAACATTTGTCATTTATTGCTTTTGTTTCTAATACAAAGACATCAGTTTCTAAGGCATATAAAATGACCTTGATTACCATTATCACATCATGTTTTATTAAAAAGTAAAGCAAATCTCCAAAATATACAAAACTGAAAACCAATGTAGTCCTGGGTTACCAATTAACTGAAACCAACCTATTTTAAGACTGCTAATGTTTAGTTAGTGCCAATTTTAATACTAAAATGCTAAACCGTTAGGTAAAAAAAAGTATGTTCTGTATAAATAGTGGATTTATAAATGACAAACTTCTAAGCCAGAAGTAATGCCGAAATTGGGGTTGTGTGTTCAGAAAAATCCAATTAATGGCTGTAGATCTATTCTGTATCTCATAAGCTAAAGATTTTAAATAAGAAACCTATCATGTATTGTCTGCCAAAAAAACCTAATGTCCTACTTTTAAGCCCAGAAATGTCTCACGGTAGCATTCAAATGAAGTACAAATTCGGCAAATAACAATCCACTACACATCTTCCAAAAGAACTTGTGCTTCCTGCAAGTTCTTCAGTAACCAGCTCCTCATAGGCTCCAGATTCCTCTCCAGCCACCTGATGTTCTTTTCAAGATTCTCCAGAGCAACTTGTGTAGCCCGAAGCTGAGAAGAGTGCTCCTGTATGGATTCAAAGAACAACTTCACCTGGAAAAAAAAAGATTTCATTTTATGCTGCGATATGCACTTGCAAAACAGAAAACTTTTTAGACAACGTATTTGGTATTCAGTTAACGTAGAAGACAAAAAATATATTTTGATTAGCACTGTGTCTTTCACTTCTTTCCTCTCACTGTTTAGGTTCTTTTTACAATGACTCCAGTTAAGTACGCTGCGTGTTTAACTGACACACATTCTCACTGGAGCCAGGATACAACCAAACCAATTTGATATTTTTACCTCCTCAAGCTCTTCTTTAGAGGAAAACTGAGCTGTTGTGCCAATAATGATATTCCGTATACAGAAAGATCCCAGCTGAAATCTGTGGGGACAGATTAAGACAAATTTAAAGACCAGTCAGAGACAATGCTATATGATATTGTGTTACAAAACGCCTCCATAAAGGTATACAGCCAATGTCCTAAGAGGTATACTGCCAATGCAAAAATTATGTGCATAAAACTTTTGTATAAAACAATTCAGTGATATCTATTTAACCAGAGAGTTTATGTATATATGTAAATACTTGAGGATTTCAAGTTATTATATAATTCCATTAGAAAGAATGCAAACAATAAAAGTATCTGTAAAAACATTTCAGAAATGTACCAGTGATGTAATAACTTTTTAAAATAACACAGATTTTTCTAAAGTTTGCGTATGAAGCAGCTGCGTCAGTATAGTAAATCAAATATTAATCATTTATTTTAAATATTTGGTTGATATAGTTTGTTTTGAATTAAGTATATGCTTTATATAACAATAGATAAAATTCATCAATTTACTTTTCTTACATCTACAGAATACAGCTACCCTCATGTAATCTCCAAGAGATCCTACTGTACTACCTTTATTGCTGTTAGACACCTTTATTGCTGTTACACAGATACTACAAACATAATATTTCCTTTCCTTAATAACATCTGACAATATATGGTACTGATTTCATGGACCTTCAAATTGCATGTGGTTGACAATGTGAATAAGACCCAAAAGGAACCTACTGTAGGAACTCAGATCCTTAGATTAGATAGTCTTTACCACATCTGTATTACTGTACTGTAGGTATTAGTGCTTTGCAAATGAATTAAGATCATAATCACCAGATACAGAACAGATACATTAAAAACAGATCAGATCCTAAGATCATTAGGATCACATTTTTTAATACTAATTCCTAGATCCTCTATGTAGGACTGCATTTGGTATGATACTGTACCTCTGAATAAACAGAGGTTTATAATAAACAGAGAATAATATATGGAGGGAAAGAAATTAAACCAGTTATTGAAGGGCAATTTTCACACTTGGGTTCGACACCCCTAGGCAAAGGCTATATGCTCATCTGGCATATAAAGGAATATTTCAAGTTCATGTCTTATTTGTGCTGAAATTTGTAGTGGAAATCTCTATTGTGTAATTCTAACAGTCTATTTTGATGGGACATTAGGGAAGCACTGCTTTAGCTGAAAAAAATTGCATGATATTGCAGGACCCTGTTGAGGACTTTGAACCTATTTCACAGGCACTGTTTTTTTACACTATCACTGAAAATATTTGATTATTTATTAAATAGTTGTACTATTTATGCAATACAAGCATACTGTTAGTGGTCAATCACTGAAGCATTACATTCCCAGTTTTTATGAATACACTATGGCATCAAGTCATCTCTTGTTGACTATTTTCTAGCACTGTCCATGTTGACCAAGCAGGAAGTGATTATATTTCCGGGGGTCAAATGTGACCTTTGGGAACTGCAGGATAGTCAACATATCTTTTGCAAAACACTTTAAAATTAAGTTTAAAAAAACAGCATGCTAAAAAAGCAGAAAGGGTGCAGTTTTGAATCTTAACGACTTGCCCATCTCAGTCCCTATAATCAGGAAACGAGGCAGGTACACCGAGCATATCATTTCCAGTGTCCTATTGGTCTTTATCATGAAATGTTCCTCCTTTCTGGCATTGGTGTAATAAGGAAGAAGTCTTACAGGAAAATGACATCAGTTTTGTTCTGAACATTGTTGGAAGACTGGGGTCCATTTACAGTATTCACTATTCCCACAAACTCTCACTGCCCTGCTCAGTTATGTTACTGCCTCAAAACTGAAAGTACCGTGGTTATGGTATCAGGGGAAAAGGTGTAAAACAGACATCTAAAACAATTTGGATGTTCCATGATTTGAAACTCACCCCAAGAGCTTAACTGAAAGATGTTTATAAGCTTTATTTAGGCTTGGACACAGTAAGATTCATGAAGAATGATAAAAAAATAAATAATCATACATACTTTTCCACCAACTGATTCCAGTGTTTCTTAACGAAATTCCAAGCTATGAAGTGTCCGGTAGGATTTCTACTCACTCTGTAGATAAGTGAGGAGAGGTCTTGTGACTTTATCACAACACCTTCCAATCCGAGATCAAGCAATCTACAAAGGAATCAGATTCACTGTTAATGTGTAAGCAATCTATACTGTAATCATGTATATTTTTCCAAAGCAAAGGTTAATTGAGTCAAAATAACATCTCTTATAGTTAATATGGTTATGAAACTATGCCTCCTGAACTGACATTTGGGAAAGTCCAAAATAACAGCATTAAGGAACTGTGACATGAGTAGGTCAATTTAGGAACTGAGCAGCTCAATTTGGAAGCATTACTTTAAAGCATCCATCACTTTTTGTTCAGTATTTCAAAGGTTGCAGGGCTTTATTTTGCCTCTTTCTTTGGATATATGGGGAGGTTATTTTTTTTTCCTTCTCATTAATCTTGTACCACATGTTTCACTTTAGTTGGTAGGCAGATACATTTTGCTTGATTTATCCTTACTTTATAAGGAACATCAAACTCGCATACAGACGAGTTACATGGATATGTGATCATAAATATAGCATGAATGGTAAAATATAGTGTTTTTTAAAAAAATGTTTGACATGAGTTTTGAATTGTTTAAACTAAACAAAGAATAAAACTAAAGAATATTTAACACGATATTGCGAAATTCTTATATACCTTGATAGCTTCTCAGAATCTCTACTGCTTGCTAATGCACCCAAAATTTTGTCTTTCTCAGTCCCTGATAAGGATACTTGATACTTGTCCAGGAGGTAGGTCCATCCTTCTGGTCTCTGAGCTCCAACAGAATAAACCGTTTCAGTCACATCAGTGGGTAAACTGTAAAAACAAAAAAAACACATCCTGTAACTAATCATCTTATACAACCTCTTTAAATTACCAGTATAAATAGATATGGGATAGTAAATGGCTATTGAGCACCATTAAAAACATTAAAAAGCTAGCATAAAAGGAAGTAGTGAAGCTCAGTCTATTTTATGTCTAAGATTTTGATGAAATTTTAGTTTTTAGTAGTAGCATGGTGTGCTATTTTAGAACAGTCAAGACAAAAATACACTAAAGGAACAAGTAAAGGTTTATTCTATGCTGAAAAGAAAACAGACAACATTTCGGCTTTGGAGCCTTCTTCAGGTGTGACACAGGTGAGACACCTGAAGAAGGCTCCACAGCTGAAACATTGTTTCTCTTTTCTTTTCCTTTCAGCATGGAATAAACCTTTACTTGTTCTTTTGTAGCCTACGCATGCTGACACAGCTACCTACTTGAACTTCAAAGTACACTAAACTCAACGCAAACCATTGGAACTAAAGAGGGTGCAGAAACTGTAAAGCTTTAGCAATAAAAACCAATAAGAAAACTGTTTTATTTCAAAACAGACCAGACTCTCATAAGTGGCCAATGTGCATTTACTATTTTGTGCAACAACACCAGGAAGACTTCTGATACTAAGAGGACTACAATACATCTCATTCGTTCTATAACTTACAGTGCACATGGTATTAGACTTTTCAGAAAGAAATGGTATACAAAGTACCTATAAAAAATAACTTTCATAGTTAAAAAGAGGGTTGATGTTCAAGAACCTGATTGTGCTGTTAGATTGAACCCATTCACTGAAGAGGTGATTTGCCTTTTTTACACACGGAGGATATCCAAGGTCACATGCCAGTTCGAGGACGGCTGAACGAAGCCTCCTGTCTGACACCGATCCTTCATCGCTCCATGTTTGCTTGTCGATCACATGGTTAAAATACTGCAAGATATAATTCTGTACAAGAGTGACAGTCACTTTAATTGAAATGCAGGAACAGTATTCATTTCAACACTACCCAAACAAAATGTTCAGGCCTTCAGTTTACATCTAGCTTCTTTGTTACACAACCCAAAGCCACAAATCACGCAGGTGAATGAAAGTTGCCTAATTTCTGTTATTGTTTCTTTTTCAAATCATGTATTAAAGTAGTAATGTGCTGTTTGAGCAAGAAAGTGAACTTCGATCTATTTATCAAGTAAACATTGGTCCACACTGCTGTTTGTTTCATTGATTGAAATGTTCCCAATATGTTCTCTGATAAGCTACTGAAAACAGAACAAGGTCTAAAAGATCCGGCAAATACAAAAATATTAAACTGATTTGAGTATCTTTGTGGCTGATACTTCTATCTAGATATATCTAATTGTTTGACTTTCACCATTTAATTTCTTCAGTTTTTTTCAGATGTGATTATAAATACCAGCAAAAACTTTGTGTAAACCAAGAGAAGAACTGTTCATATAAGCATCTAAATATCTTTGATTAGTAGATTAGGAAACCTTTTAAGGAACATTTAAGTTATTTTAGATGCAGTGCATTTTAACTTGAATTACTTGTTTATACAGTAAAGTGCTGTAAAGCTTAAATACATTATTGAAAAAATGTAGTATAGATGGTATACTTTTTACTATAAAAGTAGAGAAGAACAAAATCCTTCTGCATTTTGTGTTGTACAAGGAAACTGAACCTTAGCTATAACATTCACAGATCCACAGATGTTGCAATAAAAACTGCAAGGGGGCAAAATTGCCAGATTGAATTCAAAGTCAAATAAAGAAATAAAACAGTGACACTAGCACATTATGTTAAAGCATACCTTAAGGTTTTGAGTGACATCAGGAATGTTCCTCCTTTCAATCATTCTGAAGAAGACCTCTAAGTAACCAAGACCTTGCAGCAGCGGGACATTGTGAGTTTCGTGGCTCAGATAGCGAGTAAGATCAAGGGCTTGATTCAGTGACAGCTTCCCTGCACTGGATAATAATTTGTTAAACACAAAATATACTAAAGCATATACTTTCAGTATAGAATTGTTTTAAGCATGTTCTCATTCATCATCGTGTTAAAATTCTACATCTTGAGATAAAACTGCAAACGTTTACATGATGTCTAAAAAACTGTAAGCCTAAAGTCTGTGGGGAAATATTTAAACAAGACTCACTTTTTGCTTTTCATTTCCCAAAGATGAAATGACTTTTAAACTTTTAAACTGCACATATGTAGTTATTAAACCACTAATGCCTGATTTACATTTTTTAAAGTACTTTCAGATTTTTTTTCTACATCATACAGGTGTTCATTTTCTTGTCATTGGTGGGCACTGCCTTTTTAGGCTTAAAAAATGTTTTTCAGGATGTCTCTTGATCAATTAAGACACAGGGATAATTAATAAAAAGAGGAGAAAACCCTGTAAAAATTAGAACAGTCTCATCAAACCTATAAGTAAATCAATGCCAGAAGGGAACTTCCATCAAATGAATAGACTCAGTGGCAATTAATGCACAGCTAACTTGTGAAGTAGGAGCCACACCTCCAGAAATCACCTTCAATCTATAGCTTTTGGAAAAAAAACTGTTCAGTGCCACCTATTACTATTACGCTTGCAGGTTATTCTGCAAGATTCAAATTGGGATTCAAAATGGAAAATCATGTTGGAACACCAACTGTGCTCAGGTCTCATTCAAGCTGTTCCTCCTGCTCACAATTGTTATACTGTAGCTGATGAGGTTTTCTATGGCAGATTTGGACCAGTGAGTGTACAGTACACTGTATATATAGTATCTTACCTGACAAGCTGAAATGCATTGTGGATAAGGTTAGCTCTGTCCTTATAGCTCACAGCAGTGTGGTTCTTACTAAGCAGGTTTATCAGGGAGTTCCATCCATCCCCTTCATAGTGTACAATGTAATATCCATTCATATCTGTGTTAAACTTCACCCAGCTCACCTCTTCCTCCATTTCAATCGTGTCTACAGAAACAAAGTAAGTGATATGTAGTTGCAAACTATAAATGTTTGGGGTTCGTTCTGCAACCTGCAGGGCTGCAGTGACGCTACAGACAGAGATGTGCCGCTCCTCCAGCGAATACTAACTCTCCTGTTGGGCACTGCAGGGCTTATTGCCTATGACAGGAGGAAAAGCTATTTCAGATGGGCAAGTCAATGGAGCTTGTTTGCAAGTCCTCATTTTCCCATTGCGGTATGCAACTCTTGCTATAATGTCAAAGCTTAAACCAATTTGGCCATTACAAATTGGATAGGTCTATAACATAAAATTGGTACAAGGAAAGTATTGCTGATGGTAACCGTTATACATTTTTCAGCAAAATTGGTACTTCTATTGCAATTTTGTCAATTTTACAACTTTCACTGCAAACAACTAAAAGTATGTGACAACTAGAGTATTGTAAAAGTAAGCCTTTAAAATGGTCTAATGTTTTACTGTATATATAAAATATGCTATTACCTGATTTTGTTTCCAGCAAATATCTTCCAATTTTTCTGGAGTTGCTTGTCATGTATGTCAGTGGAACATGCCACAAGTAACTGGAATGGTTTTTAAAACACAAAAACAAGTTTGCTAAATTGCTTTTAGAAATTAGAATTTAATATTCAGTGTATTCTGAAGCCCCCTTTTCCACCCTGTTTGTATTCCATCACCACTCCTCTAACTCTTATAAATATACAGAGCCTTGCAAAAGTATTAACCTCATTCAGATAATGTCCCACAATGTTGAACTGTATTCAGAAGTTAAAATGTGATAAATGCATTCAAAAGACACTGACCGGTTTTTAGCTGCTCTGCACAGGGGAAATTCAACACAGCAATAACGCTACATTCTGAACAGACGACCTTGTCTTGTAAGATTAAGGTTTGTTCTCACCCCTGCTGCTCAGAATTCCATGAGGGATCAGAGGGCAGAACAGTCTTTAAGAACCTCTCCTGTCTGAGTGTGACCACATTTCCTATGCGATCCACAATAATCAGGGGAATTCCCTTCTGCAAAGTCCATGTGTTCATCATTTCCTTCAAGTCAAGGTGCTCTCCAGCATATCGGTACTTTGGAAAACAAACAGAAACCAATTGCATGCATTTCCAGACCAATAATACCATGCAGCAATCAACATCATACAATATTCCAGTTCTTTCAATCCCAATTTTTTTTAATACTTCACAAAGCAAATGCCTTCCATTTAAGATTTTACTTACTGCATTCTTTGTAGCTTGACTGCTGCTGTAGCAGAACTCTCCTGAAGTAAAGTCTTCCTCACTGCAAGTCTGAAATGACAAGCAAGATTTAATGTCCTCTATGAGACTGAAAATGACATTCGTTTTCTATATTTATTTTTATTGATGTAGTAAATTTAATCAAACCAAAATATCTCAAATAAAATACTGACTAAAATTTATAGTTTACGGTCTCTTTTTAGATACCTTATACAAACTACTTTGTTTCACTATCACAGTTTGTTTACTTTATGTATTATACAGTATATAAGGAATAACACCCACTTTATATTTTTTTATATTGATTTTGTTGATATTGTTGATATTGCCCTGCTATTTGCTGTCTGATGTTATGTGTAAATATTTTTTTTTAAAATCTGCTGTAGTCATGTGAATGCCTTGTTATTGATTATCTATTGTTTTTCTAGTACAAACACTCAAAAGAGGAAATGATACATTTGCAATACTGTTCCATAGATCTTCATTCTTGGCATTTTTGTAGCTGAATTTCCTGAGATAACGGACAATTCCACTCTGGAAAACGTCATCTGTCAGGAAGTTCCTCAACATGTGAAGGATACAAGCTCCCTGAAGTTTCAAACACAAAAAAATGTATTAAAAGCAGTTATTGTATACTTTTAAACTATTAAGTTTGAATTGGCTCTTAAAGGAGGGGTGTACCTAATGTTTGGAAAATTACAAATGCAATGCTCGTTTCTCAAAGGGAATAAAACAGAGACAGTGATTTCCAGATCAGCCTTACCTCAATTATATCTTTTAATTAAATTTAACCAAATTAGCAGAGCATTTAAATGAAAACCGTTAAAAAGGAGATAGTCAGCACAGATTTAGAAGATGCAGACTGTTCCTAAACTACTTACTAGATTTCTTTAAACAAGCACCACATGCAAAAGATAAGGCACAAGACAATGTATTTTGACTTGAAACAGTAATTTATCAAAACCTTTCTGAAAGACTAATCCTTAACTAAGGATAGCTAAGGAATTCAAGTTTCTTTGCTTACATGGGTAAACAATTGGTTAAAGATCAGAAAACAGTACGAACAAAAGCTGTTGCTGTAGACTGGAGAGAACATACTTTTGGAATACCACAGGATCAGTGTTATAACATTTATAAAAGAAAACGTAAAATACCATGCTAACCATGATATGATGTGAAGCTGTCGTAGGCAAACATTGATTCAGAGTATAACAGTAAATTTGCAAATAGATGTTTGCGTCTATCTAAATAGAGAATAGACTTATTTACAACAAGCCTGAACAACTGTATCCAGAAGAGACAGAGTTAAAAAAGCCCTTCTTACCCACCACCAACAAACCTATAACAAATAACATCTCAAAATACAACACATTCTCTTGCCTACATGTTACAACAAAAAGGAAACTGTCATTTCTACAACGATAGAAGACAACCCCTTTAAAAAGAATAGATGGATTCTGAGATCACTAGACTATTTGCAAGCTAAACAGACAAAGAAGACAGGCTGAATGGACTCCATTCAATCCTAGCCTTCTAATGATCTTAAGTCTGGAGAACTGGTAAATACATACATTAGTATAATGTTTAAAAATTCAATGAAGAAATATCTGATGGAAGCTTTCAGAAAGTTAACACTTCATTCCTTTCCTGAATAAAGCAAAACCTGAATAAAGGTTTTTTTTTTCCTCAATAAAGAAAATCAAGAGAGTTGAGAGCTGATGTGTGGTGAGTGTTCTGGCACACTATGGCTCAGGTGGATGCTGCACATTGGTTGTAAAGCACTTTGAGTCCATAAAAGCGCTATATAAGTGTAAGCAATTATTATTATTATTATTATTATTATAAAACAAATGTCACCTTGTCATAGGAGACAGTGTCAAACATCTCTTTTATCTGAGTAGGGTTCTCAGCAGCACTGGATATGGGCCGTGAGGAGTTCAGGGAATCCCTGCCAATTGCTGCAAAGCAAGTGTCCAACAAGTAATCCTCCTGCAGAGAAATAGATATAATAATACATTCAGTGAGGATCCTGGAGTTCTAAAAATCCATTTTCAAAAGGTCTTCTAAAACAATTTTAACTACTACCAATGAGAATTAAAATATTTCAATATTTCACATAATTTTAGAAACACAATATAAACAATTCACTTCACACTCACTGAATTGCAACAAAGTTATTTATTGTAATTAATTATAACTTGTATTTGATATTTGAAACAGCACAGTGGCCCAGTGATTAGCATTAGTACCTTGCAGTGCTGGGGCCCTGGGATGATATCTGCATGGAATTTGCATGTTCTCCCTGTTTTCATGTGGGTTACCTCCCATAGTTCAAAGACATACTGGTATGCTAATTGACTTCTGGGAGAGCTGGCCCTGTGTGAGTGTGTGCATGTCTGAGTGTGTGCATGTCTGGGTGTGTGCCCACATCCATTGTGTACTCTGCCTTGTGCCCACAGCTTGCTGGGATTGGCTCTGGCTCCTCAGCAACCCCGAATGGGAAGTAGTGCTTAGAAAATGGATAGATGTGATGTTTGAAATATGGAATAATGATGCATTCTGTTTCATCATTATCCTAAACAAAATCTACAGGTTACTATAAATGCAACGCACCACTTTCAGCTCAGGGTACGTGGCATCTACTGAAACAAATTCCATGTATCTGGCAAATCCCTCATTCAGCCAGATATCATTCCACCACTCCATTGTTACAAGGTTGCCAAACCACTGGAAGAGAAAAAATAGTGAAATCACAAGCAGTTCTCTCTAAAGCTGAGGAGTAAAATCATATACAGCTATAAACACTATATTTGTTGACAACATTTACTTTCACTTAGCTAAGAGCTGTGATTTTCTTAACAGCCCTCCCCATGTTAGAGGTGACTTTATTGGAATTAAATTATCCATCTTCCCAATGTAATCTTTTCCAAAAAACTAAATGGCTTGGTGCTTTGTTTGCAAATGTAACAGAAGAACACCATTTCAATTTTGTACTTTTTGGTAACAAAAGGACAAACCAGCATTCAAAAACATGCATATGACCACTCTGATTAAACTTAATCCGAAGCTTTCTGGGATGGTAGCACAGTAGTTTAGATTAACCTAACGCCTTCCTTTTTTTTTCTTTTGACCTTTAGCTCCCTCTAGTGGTCTTTCTGAGTTCTCTACAAGGGATTTAAAAGGGAACTACAATCTCAATTTTTCAGACCTGTCTCAGTAGCAAAAACAATTTCCCAAGTAAGCACAAAGTAGTGAACTTTGTGAACGTACCCTGTGGTCGCCATGTTGACACAAACCACTGGTTTTGCCATGGACAAAAGCCAGAGTATGCTTGAATTGCAATGTGAAGAGGCCCTTCCTGCTCACTATTCACTGTAATAACTGATGTTGTGAATATAAGTGCAAAGAAGTAAGGTTGTGCAGCAGACGTTTCACTGCAGAAATGCACCAATGTGAACAGCATGCAGAGTTGGCAGGTACTGTATTTATTGGCAAAACCGTCTCAAACCCGAGAGTAATATTTCTATTGGATTAAAAGCGATGTATTCACAACACTGCTTGTTTACAATGTAATAGGGTCATTTCAACTCATTGGAAGTTTGGTTGCCTCATCCATCATCGCAGAATATAGTGCTGGACATACCGGGAAATTTGATCTATTATGTGATGTAAATTGGAGGTTTTACAAGTTACCGTGTAAACTTTTCTTTCATTGTGGGTTGAAATGCACTTAACAAAATGCAGATCCTTTCTAACCCCAAAATATAAAAATAGCGTTGCAGTTCCCCTTTTAATACTTTTGTATCCAAATATCTGTACTAACTGAAGAACTTAGAGCAGGTTTTTAACTTTGCTATTAGAACAAGTACAAAAACAAATCTTCACTCTTTAGACAGAAGGTCCTAAAGCCAAACATATGTTAAATGTCATCGTTTGAATTAAAAATAAATCTCTGGCTCTGGTTTAAAAGCACTGAAATGACTGCAATAAACAAATCTGATGTCAAATTAGAGATAAAAGGTTTTCTTAGTCTCACCTCTATCTGCAGGTCTACATCAATAAAAATAAGAACAAACGCAACACCTACCTGATGAGCCAGTTCATGTCCTATCACCATGGTGACCCAAAGCTTATCTGAGGCAGATGAGGTCTCGGGATCAAACAGCAAGGCAGTTTCCCTGTATGTGGTCAGACCCCAGTTCTCCATGGCTCCTGACTGGAAGTCAGGGATAGCAATCAAATCTACAACAGGAGAGGACAGAGAAGCAAGTGCAGTTTACAAAAATAATCTGATCTTTAATCAAAGGCCACATTAATCTTGATTTATCTCACTGCCGACTCCAATATGCAAATTAGAGTTCAGCTGGAATGATAACACAAAGACCACTGGTGTTTAAAACACCCTATGCTCTAGAAGAAACAATTGTACTAACCGTGTAAAGAAAATCTTATTCAACATGGGCAGAAACTGTCCACATGACTTTGAACTGTTTTTGTTATTACTGATGATTTTCACAATTTCACAGTGTTTTGAAAAGCTAATAATGATTTATGATTAACAGCTTGAAAACACAGCAGCATACAGATGTTGAATTAAATCAAAGCCTTCCTCAACCCGCACAGTTATCTTTACCCTGCTTTGGCAGTGGATAGTAGATGTTAAAATATTGTTCATAGAACTCCAGGAGTTTCACCGCAGCTTCAAGGGCATAATGGGTTTGGGCCCATTTGTCTGGGACAGCAAAAATGGAAACCTGAAGGAACAAGAAAAAAAATCCTTACACTTATATACTGTAGCTCATTTCTGGACACTCCACTCAAAACTCTTTATCGATAATGGGGACTCCCCTCCACCACCACCAACGTGCAGCTCCTGGATAATGCAACAGCAGCCATAGTGCACCAGTACGCTCACCACACACCAGCTATCAGTGTGGAGGAGAAGAGAGTGATGAAGCCAATTCATAGAGGGAATTACTAGGAGGCCATGACTGATAATAATAATAATAATAATAATAATAATGTTTCTTTATTAGCCCTATACAATTTCTTGCATTAGGAATTCGTCTTTTCGCATACCCCAACTTGCTCTCCATGAGACACACAGACAGGGAGAGAAGCTTGGGGTCAGAGCGCAGGGTCAGCCATTGTACGGTGCCCCTGGAGCAGCTGGGGTTAAGGGCCTTGCTCAGGGACCCAATGGAGCAGGATTCCTCTGCCGGCTGCGGGACTTGAACCGGCAACCTTCCAGTCACAGGCGCAGATCCTTAGCCACAGAGCCACCGCTCCACCCAAGCTTTTCTTTGTGGGCTTGAACCCAGGTCTGCACTGACCACACATTAGTCTGGGGATTTGAACCCGGACTCTCACCGCCCGCAGACCACCGCGATACACTGATAAAGGCCAAAGGGAAATTTGGCTGGGACACTAGAGTTACACACCTACTCTTTTTGAGAAACTCCCTGGAATTTTTAATGAACAGAAAGTCAGGACCTGTGTTTTATGTCTCATTCGAAGGACGGCGCCTTTTTACAGTATAGCGTCCCTGTCATACTGGGGCATTAGGACCCACACAGACCACATGGTGACTGCCATCTACTGGCCCCACTAACACCTCTGCTGCCTCCAGCAACAACCTTAGCTTTCCAGGAGGTCACCCATCCAGGTACTGACCAGGCTCACACCTGCGTAGTTTTAGTGGGTTTGCCAGTTGTGAGTTGCAGGGTGATATAGCTGCTGGCTATAGAATTATAAAATTGCAAGTATTTATTAGTATGTATTACTTCAGTGGCATATTAGTAAAATAAGTGCTGAGATAACAGAAATATAGGTACCCTTGGCATGGACCATATGTTCTAACAACAAATGAAAATAAGAACTATTTGGAAGAAGGAGCTTTAGCTCTGCCCAAATGCCACAATCTCGGAAATCAACATTTTAAAGGTCTGACCAACATGGCATCAAGCAACACAGCTGGAAAGCCCACTCAACAATACTGTATTTGTATTACATTAGTATACTGTTATTCTGAAAAGAAAATATTGACCCGCTTTAGAAATGCATTATAGATTCTGAGATGTTCTAAAGCATCACAAATCCTATTTGAAGAGGGTATTTCTTTAATGATCAAATTAAGGAATATACAGCTTATCTGTTGGTAGAATAACAGTCATATGGTATTACTCCAAAATACTTCATTGCTACAGACCTCTCTGAGTCTGTGCATCCTATAACCATCTTCCAAGTACACCGTACAAAACTGAAGTCACAAGCCAGGGAATGACCTTTCACAAAGGTCCAAATATCTGTACAAGGAAGTTACAATTGTGTGGAACTGTTACTGAAAGTTTAGAGCCTAAATACAGGGAGAAGCAGGAGAAGTTTACCTCAATTCCAGAGGAGGTTCTTCCACTCACAGACTTGAAGTCACACACAACAAAGGCCACCAGGTAAGTGCTCATCCTGACACTCACTTCAAAGTGGTCCTCAAAGAGTCCACCTTCCAAAACAACTGTCCGTTCCTAGCAAAACATAAACATAAATTCATTCTCAGGCTCACTGTACTGTACGGGGCACTAAATAAGATTTCATTCGAACACAGATAAGTCTTATTCATATTTTGATTTGATAGTGCTTCTAAAACCACAGCATGTCAAATGTTCTACTGAAAGACATGCTGCTTTCAGTATGGTAAAATATTTCAACAGAGTCTAAAGAAATCTCAGAAGAAACAAGTGGGTCTAATGGCAAAAATGTAAAATATTCCGAGTTCTCTGCTTCTTAAAGAGCCTATTTAATTTTGATTATATGACTGTGGTATAATTATGATTATAACAATCATGTAGAGATATTGTATGCTTGATGCAATCATTTTTATTATCTAGTATATTCATTATTCTTTGGCTGTACATACAATAGGCATATTAGACAGCGCGATGTGTAAATCATCCCTTCTTATTTTAATGGAGTAGTTGGCCTTAAAATGCGGCTCATCAAAGCAGGGGAAAGCCATTCTTGCAGATGTAGGTTCGAAATGAGTTGATGCCAGTGTTCTAGACAATGGAGACAGAAAAAAGTACTCATGTTAGCACATGACAAAATTTTGATTGACAAAATGACAACGACCCGATCCTACAAACATCAACTCCAAAAAGACACAAATAATCAATAATATAGTATTCTTCTTCAAAGGTATTAAATAGGAAATGAAATACATCTGTACCAGGTTTTAAAAAAGTAACACTATTTTACATTTAGTACGAAAAGCAATTTAGGCATCTGGTTACGTTTTACATTTACAGTAATATCAGAAGTATAATTACCTTGTTTCACCATTTTTTGTTTGGTAAGTACTCCTGTAGAAGCCATAAAAACCATCCGACAAATTGGCTTTGTATTCAATGTGAACAAAGTACTTTTCCCCAGCGAGCAGAGGTTTAGGCGAGAGGACAGCAATCTGTTCATGGGGCAGGTTCTCTAGCACCTGCAGTGGCCTGTGTGACACGAAGTGACCAAACTCATCCTGAATGGTAGCCACGGTAATCTGGAGATTCTTGCTGTGCAGGACAACCGAGGTGATATTATGTTTGACATCAATCTCGATCTTTACCGATCCAGTGAAAGTCAGGGATGTCAGGTTGGGATGGATGAGCAGGTGGTAGTGGACAGGTATGACGTGGTCTGGAAGCCGGATTCTGTTCCATGGAAACTGAAGACCGTTTATATCTACACGAGGCTGCTCACTGACAGAGCCATTACCCTCGTGCGTCTTACTTGTGGCAGTAGAAGAATATGATAAAAATGCCAAAATGAATAAAACTATCATTGTGGTGATGTGCTATAAAACAACTGTCAATGAACAGAAGTATTGGTGTTGATGTAAAAGTTAGAGACTATCGGCATGTGAGGGTTAATGTTAATGTATAATGAGCAGCAACATACTTTAACGTGTAGAAGTTAAACCTGTAAGAAAAGAAATTATTTTTTAAATATGCATGCAGAAATACTTGGCCAGCAAATGAAATTATACATTAGATATGTAATACAAGTTCCACAACTGGATGACGAATTTCTTCTGTAGGTGGGCATTTTTAGGGAGAAAAAGACTTATAGAATGTTGAGGAAATTAAAAAAAACTATTACAGTTACAAGGTCCTTCATTAAAGGGTCACTTTTTAAAATTAAGAAGTAGGGGGATTTAAAAAAGTTCAGCATCTGTGCCATACAGTATATGGAAATGGCGTTAACGCGTATACAGGCGGATTATGATCAAAATACGTAACAGGTGCACCATACCTTCCTATAGATACACGCCAATGAATAAATTGAAAAATCTGGATCAAGTGAATACACGATTACTGTTAATTGTATTTTAAAAAAGAATTTCGGACACACCATATGCAAAGTAACATATTACCTTATTATCTTATTCTTATTAATGTGTCCCTTACTTCAATGGATTTCTTTTTAACGCACAAGGCGCGCATAATTGTAAGCTTTACTGGACTCATAAAATAGTATATATTCCTAATGTAAGCAATGTGCATCTAAGTTCCATTCATTTCTACAGTTTAAGTTGTATGGGTTATGAACTTTTTCTATGTTGGTCCAGCAAGCATTTGTGCTTTGCTTTAGATTTATAAGATGCATAGTACTAACACTGTGCATTAAACACCCACACTGTGTTAGTAACATAATGCAAAACAGTGCTTTCAATTCGTAACGATAGTGTTAGCAAATTTACCTGCATTTCAGCTACATCACTCAGGCCCAGACATCTCCTGAAGCACTGAGCTTTCATTTTCACTTTCCCTTGTTGGACCCACAATCCCCTTCCTGCTGCTAGAGGATTTCAGACGCACGTGACATATCACAAAAGAACCGTAATCAGTCATTTAAATGCGCAGTGCTCCACACTACGTTATTTCCTTGCTACTTAAAAACAATTCTGTATCTTTATGACATTTCTAGCCATATATTAAACCTGTACCACAAATAAATAAGAAATGAAACTTGAAGATTTTCGTCAGAAATCGTTCAACAACTCTGGTTCTGAAGAGCCCCTTAAACAGCAGGGTTTAAAGGTAGCCTTCAAATCATTAATTTCTAACGCAGGGCACACACAGACATACTCATAAAGGACAATTTGACAGACGATTAACCTGCCAGCACGTCTTTGGACTGTGGGAGAAAACCCACGCAAACGTGGGGAGAACACACAAACTCCATACGCCAGGAATTGGACCTATGGCAGCGCTAGCATTAGGTAGTGCCAAACAATTTAAAGATAATTTGGAACAGAAATCATTCTTCAAGGACCAGTGTGCCCCTTCATTGAAAAATGACTTGCTTAAGTGAACAATTACATTAACAAGTGTTTCTGATCTTTAAACAACAGGTGGTTTAGGGTTACCTATAAGAATAACTGGATTAAGGCTCTATGGGAAAAGGGCTGGTGACCACTGCACCATAAAATCAGATTAAAGCGTGCATTTAGTAAAATGTGCTGCAGAAAGGTTTTCATGCTTGAAATGACTTTAAAAAAATCCTTAAGGCAGTAAAGCAATATTGTTTATATTGTGCCATCCCACATTTTTTATCATATTATATTTATATTATATGCTTACAATTTGTTACAAGAAAATTTTAATGCAGAAAGAAATTCTTATGTATAGTCAAGTGATAATACAGTACTTATATATATAATATTGTCATAAGAACGATTTTTTTAACTTATTTATAATATATATGTCTCTGGCTCCCCATGACCCTGCATTGGATAAAGCAGTTAGAAAATGGATAGATCTATAATACATGTGCAATCGTATCCAGTGTTCTGAATAAATGATGAATGAAAGTTCCATTAACAAATATAAGTAAACAATAATTATTAACTTAATTATTGGTACATTCATTATTAAATTAGAGTAAGTACCAACATGATCTTAAATGAGTTATATGTAACATGAAATTTTATATAAGTATTTTTTTGCTTAATGCACAAAGTATTGTAGCTGATCTATAATATATGAGTCTCAGTTTCTTGCAATTTAGAATTTAATTAACTTTACTCACAAAGTATTCCCTGAAAAATAAAATGTCATCTTGAAAGGTCCGGGGAGTGCGGAATGGCAATCAATTGTTTCTAGTGGTTTCTGCTCAAAAAACACACTGATACAAGTCTTCATGCGATAATTTATAGAGCCTAGAGAATACTCTGATTGAAAGGCGGTATGTAAGAATAAAATTGATTGATTGATTGAATATCACACAGAAATGCAGAGTATGCAGCCGATCAGAAATGAACATACAGAGACATGCCGGTGATATAAAGGACATTTTTACAATGAGTAATGTCTTAACACACTTCAAAAACAACCTTTGTTCCCAGACCAAGTTGTCCTTGGCATGGTTTTCTCTATTTTCCATTTTTGAGTAATTTAGCGATGGACATGGGGTGACCATGGGGGTGAAGGACAAACGGTATTGTTAAGCACTTACAAACATCGCACAAAAATTAAGCATACGTCAAACTGTAAAGATCCTGAAATATTCATGGCTTCTAACTGACAAATTGAGCCCGTGTTGCAAATATTTCAACACCACAAATGTGGCACAGTTGTCTACAATGGTCAAAAGTGCACAACAAAACTAATTCAGATCCTACCTAGTAGACTTAATTTATTATCTTTTTAACAAATAATACCTTTCCCGTCAGTGACAATGTGGAATGATTTTGTAGTAATCATTAAATCCGGGTTACTAATGTTATTTTACTGGAATCTGTAGTGTTTCCCTTTGCAAACGTGGCATCACAGCTGGAACAAGTGGTAATCAGTAACTCACAGGAAAAGTCCACACTAATGTGTAAGGAGTTTTGTAAATATTGATACTGTGCTTTCCAATATTTGCAATCCTAGGCTTTGATTTTGTATATATTGGTGTGTTACCACTTCTGTACTAGAATCATCACATCTGTGCTGAATTGCTGAAAATGCTGAAGGTACTGCTTTTCCTGACTCTCTGTTGTCTCATCATGGAGCCTGTTACAGGTAAGCAACAGGGAACCTAGAGCTCAATCCTATTTCCTTATTATACAAGAAGTATTAAGGTGGTTCTACACATCAGATATTTGATTGTTAGAGACTGGTACCAAGACATTATATTTCTTTGCGTTCATTTGTTGAAATACTGATTTTTTTTTTCACTTTTATTTTTGATAGTAATACATGCTGGTGAAATGACAGGTATTTCTTTTTGTTATAGAGAAGGTGTAATAAGTTGGAATAATTTATTCTCCTTGCTTGAAATACTGTGGGAAATCTAAAACAATTATTAACAAAAAACAACAAAAGTAACCGCATTTCAGGCAAGCATGAAGACTTTGCTATTTATCATGGAGAATTGTTAATATTATATTCTCTTTTAAATACAATTATTGCATTTATTTTGTTTAAAATATTCAACATATAAATATACTTGACATTGTGAAATAAAACATTTCTTGAGAGTGCAGTGAAATAGTGTCACATACCCAAATTAAAGAGTTCAAAAAGCAAAGGATGAGATATGTCATAATGCTTGTAATACTAATATTATCATACAATTTACAAGAATCACCCTTACTTTCAATGTGCTATGTGTCATTTCTTGGCATTTTCAAAATGCAGAATTCCATATCTTGTTATATGAAAATATTCACTCTTTCACTCAATTTTAAAATCGATGCAAACTAAACCATGTCGTGCTAAAACTAAGCTATGGCCAAATAATCTACTTTCTGAAGCACTTTTCCATCATGATCATTTTAAAAAAGGAACTGTTACAGTTTTAAAAGTCTTGTACAAATTCTGCGCATCCATTAACAACATATTTAATTTGTAAAACCAAAGCTGCATCAGAAAATTATTTTGATGGGCTGAAAAATATCCCATTCTTTTTTTTATATCAAAGTATATTTTCAAATGCATACTTTGCCTTTTTAGATTTAGAGTTTCTTCATGTTTGTTGTATAAAAATTGTTGTGTAAGTAGAATACACTCCAGAATGCTATCAGAGAATATCTCCATTTCCTGGGTGGCTGAAGACACACTGAAGGCTGCACCTCAGTGCGCACAAAGTGTGGTGGCATTTTACTATTGTGACCTTCTCTGGTTTTAGGCATAATACGTGACACCTTCCAATGCAAGGCAAACCGGGGAGACTGCCGGCGTTCAGGATCCTGCTTTACATATGAAAATTGGATAGGAACCTGCAACAATGGACTCTGGGCCTGCTGTAAACATAAATGAAAAACGTCATAGAACAACCAGATTCTCATGTGCCTTCATTAATACAGAACCAAACACAAGTTCAACCTGTTGGTTTTCTTGTTTGGAGAATTGACATGACCTGTATTTAACAAGACATGCCTATTGTATTCTGTATTAATAAATACTTTCATTGAAATGCCTTTTTTGTTGTCTTGTTTCTTTGTCTTCTAGAAAATATTTAGTATTCAAACCAGAGTTCTTTATACTGTAGGGAATTTGCCAGGAAATGTAGGTGTGGCCTCAGTTACTGGGAATACTTTTTGCAGACAGAATCCCAAAACGGTGTGATTCTCTGTCTCTTTCCTCCCAAGTTCCTTGTTTACAGTGAGAGGGTGCCATAGACAAATAAGCTAAAATGGCAGCTGTTTTTTTCATTGCAGTTTTGAGAAAACAAGGTTCATGAGTACCAGGTTACAAGTGGAATGACTTTCTTTTCAAATACCCACACTTACACAGACTTTACATTTGAGTAAAAAGAAGACTTTGAAATGAAAATGACATGTTTTAAATCCTTTACACTCATTTTCACATAAATTATTCAATTTCACATACTGTAAATTATTGGGTTCTTTTGAAGATGTTCAGTTGTAAAGAGCAGGTGTGACGGGCTGTATGTTGTTGTGACACTTGTGGGAAATGAAAAAGTACAAAACAGTGTTTACCTTTGATCAAATGGGTGATACCAAGTCTCTAACCTCAAAGAAGAATTGTGCTTGTCAAAGCTAAACAGATGTATCTCTTAGTTAGCATGACACTTGCTTGAAAAGACAAATACCACATAATATCTTTAAATTATGTTGACAAGAAAAAACTAGTTTTGCAATATATACATGTGTTAAATACATTAAATGTCTGTTCCAAAAACAGAAATCATTGGGGATTTAAACAGAAGCATACTTTCTTATCTACTTCAAAAAGGTATCATTATGTTGATGTTCAAAGAGTTGTGCTGACTTTAACAGCCATGTTGTTCCAACATCTACTCTTTTAAAATTTGAATTTTCTGCCTACTCGAAAATTGAACAACCCTCTGTCAGTATTATCTCTAAAGCTAGTTGGCAAGTAGTTCTGCCACCACTGAACTACTGAAGTCTAATAAAGCAATTTAGACAGTGAGCTGCACTTGAGCATGCTCCAGGCAATATCTATGGGATTTCAGTAGATAGATAGATAATACTTTATTAATCCCGTAGGGAAATTGATGTGTTACAGCAGTCCAGCCCAAGACAAGCAAAACAGACATCAGAATAGTTATAAAACAAAAACAGTAAGGGTCAGTTCTCAAATATGGCCACAGAGGCTTGCATTTTCCTTGTCTTGATTACTTCATATTTAACACTATATTGTTGCAGTAAATGGGTAAATGGCTGTTGTTTCTCAACTAGAATCAACTTGTTTGTAGTTCCCAGCAAAGATAGCACTATTCTGAAAGTTTGGGACAATGTGTGATGTTTTTGTGTATTTACATAGCTCTCCCTGGACAATGAGGAAAGTAAACATTGAGGAAAAAAACACATCTGAACAAAGGGCTTTGCTAATAATTAACTCAAGTTAAATGAAATCACTGTTAGATGTGCCTTATCAAATATAAATAGAGTAACCAGAATATACTGACTTATGCCAGCCTTGAGATGGACCATGGCATAAATTCAGAAACAGACATATAGACAAAAAAGGAAGAAATAGAAGAGGAAGCAAGGACATCAGTATCATTCATCATCATTAATCATCATCCTCAACTTCATCAAATGCTGTGAGCGTGTACCTCTTTCCAATCATGCATGAAATCAGATTCTGTCCAGGAAATCCAAATGCTGAAAGAGTACCAGAGTGTGAGCTTTATTGTATAAGAAATCTTGCTGTCTTATATATTGGAAATTCTAATTTGCTTTATTGTGGAATTCACAGTCTAAAAATAAATCTTAAGTGATGCATTGTGTGAATAGGGAAATTGGTTCTTATTCAATTGTCATTGAATTGTCTCATTCAATTGTGAACAACTGTATAGATGGGAAGGTTTAGTCCTGATTAGGATCTACAGTATTTGATTTATTAAGATGCAGGTTTTTGCTCTTTCGCCTATTAAAGTGTTTTGTATATTATGTATATTTTGTATATATTAGAATCTGTAGAAAGTAGGGTTCTAGAACTCACAGACCTGTGAGTGTCTATAATGTTTATAGTGTAACTATAGGGGTTTATATTAGCAGAGTGTTCTCAAACTTAATACAGTTAATACAATTGTGAGTGGATAACCTTCCTAACTTAGTTAATTTTCGCTTGAGAATTATCCTTTTTCAGTGCAGGATGTGCTCCATTTGAACACATAGTGGTTAGTTCAGATCATTCATGATCCTTAGTTGTAATAAAGATGCCACATCAGCACTGCAAATTCTTGTTACTATTTACCTAAGAGGTTTTGTTTCCATCCAGGGAGAAAGCATTTTGTAGACTAGTTAACACATATTTTAACAAATTGTGCTTCTTTTCTTCAGATGTTTAGTTAATGAAACTGTTAAAAGTGTCTTTTTAAGTTTTTCTTTCTGCCACTATAAAAACCTCCTTTTGTGTTGCCATTTTTTCTTGGCAGATTGCCATCAGATTAAGTTGCTTTCCAGCAAGTGAGTATAATGTCACCTGGCCCTGACTTCATAAGCACTCATAATGCAGTGACCTCATTAAAACTGCACAGTACAGCAGGATGCTGCTTAACATCCTTATCATAGAGCTCATGGCAAGTAAGTAGCAATATTATTTGTATTGACATCTTTTATAGCTTTTTAAGCAAAATCATGATGCGTTTTATATTAATTAATTAAAAACCATGGGAACTTAAATCTCATTTCACATTCACCATGTTTGAGTCATGTATTATATGCAAATGGAGAAAGTTTGATGCTTTAATATGGATTATGCATGTTTCATGTATTGGTTTTATATGGAATTTAGAGCTGTGAAGCACAGCATTTACAAAGAGTCAGTCTGAAGTGAAATATAAGAGGAATTGTGAATGAGAATGCTTCATTAGTAGTAGTTCGCTCTTGATATATTATGCTGTAGAAGTAACTGTGGTAAGCTCGCAATGTTTCATCTTCTCACGGAGTATTTCAAAAACTAAAGTAATTCACAAATTAAACAAGCAATCACATACTTTAATTTATTGGAAAGTTTTTTTCACATAGTAGTTCTGTCAACACATGAGACAACTATTTCAAAAAACAGTAAAAATGATGTGCATTTCATTACAGCATCATAGTGTTGAGTACTAGAGACCTAAAAGCTCTCTGGGTCATTGATTCATTGAAAGGACTGAAAATAAAAATCCATCTACAGGAACCAGATACTCAGAAGATTCTTGATACTGTTGTAGATTCTTTCCTTAATTTGTTGTTCAAGCCATAACTGCACTGTGTTTTGGACCTTGTGATCACTGACTTTATAGACTGTCTTTCAGGGTTCCATGGATGAGAAAATCAGACAGAGGAAGATCTAGTAGAGGTTGAAAGTACAGTCTGTTCCGGTAGTGGAAGGGCAGCAGGACAAAGAGTGGTCTCGCATTTTAATGCTGCAATACAACACCCTGCCTGACTCTCCCTTGCCATTTTCCTCAAAAAGCCAGTGATTGTGGTTCGATGCTTCATGAAATGTTGAAGAATCACATATCCCCTGTGCCATCTCAGTGAAATGAGAGATTTGATAGGGAACCTCTGTCATAGGTCTCTGAATACAGCCATCCAAGAGTCAAATTAACACATCCCTAAAATCTTTTTTTTTGCCAATCTGTTGCACTAGTGGGAGTGGATGCCAACATCTTTGCTACACTAGCCCCACCATTTCATAATCCAGATGGCAGAAGCAGAACTATTCTGGTGTGTCTGGTTAGTGACTTCCTTCATAATGATGTGGAGGTGACTTGGCTCTCCAGCGGATCCAAAGGATCTTCAGACTACATAACCTATAATGTCGCAAAGGAAGAAGATGGGACGCACAGTGCTATTTCACTCATTGAAGTTGCCTCACATGAATGGGATTCTTACACCTGCTTTGTGAATTACAAGAGCACAGCAATGCTTATCAGAAAACACTATGCTGACTTGACTGGTAAGATTTTAAATCATTGTTTACTGTCTACCTAAAGACCAGAAACTGACTGCTTTTTAATGTTCCTGCCTTTTGCATTGAAAGAAATGCATTCAGAGGAAATGTGTTACAAAACTTTGGCTAGAATTAAACTCATGAATAGAAAAAAATAGTATCTGAACACTGTTTAAACCATATATATGAATTTCTAGTAAAATTAAAATTGCAATACAATCTGTATGTGACCGAAGCACTGATACAAATAAGAGACTTCCTTCAAATTTCAAGTATAATCAAAATGCTCATTCTTAGGCAACATTATATAAGATAAAATATGTAACTTTAGCTGACTGTGGCTCAGCACTGTTAAGGAGAACAGTGAAACATTGTAGAATGTGTGAATACTGAATTGCATGGTCAGCACTGCTTGAAAATCAAAATAATTGCTTTGGGACTGTGCAGTAGAATATATTATGGAACGATTTGCAAAATTACAGTATTTCTACCTTTTCAATTCAGAAAATGACTTGGACAACACATGTTATGCAGATCTTTGGAATGTCACTCAAGGTAATCTTGCAGTATTCTAACATTTTCTTCTATCTGTATGTAAAAAGTATAATAAACAAGCACTATTGAATAAAAAGGTGGAAGCATTTTAGTGAAGCTTCTTTCATGTCAATTTGGTTAGGTGACAGTAATATTTGAGTAGACGTGCTTATATGGACATATATCATAAAATGAAAACAGAGTATCTATATTTTGTGGAATTTAAGTTGTTTGTTTTGTTGAGGTGGTATTTTGTTTTATAAAACAGTACTTTAAGGTATGCTCTACCACACATGTCACGTGGGACTGAGAAATTTTGTAATGATGTCCTTATAGTAAATCTTGATTAAATTAAATAGTTAATATTCATTTTAAATGGATGTATTATTAACATTATAGTCAATGTATTTTAATCTTAAACAGTACTTCATGATTAAATTAGCAAATGTGAAACAACAAAGGTGAATGACAGAATAGCATATACAGTATCTTTATTTTATAATAAATAGACAAAAGTTTGTAACGTGATAAAAACAATCTTTGCAGGAATTCAGAATCATTCGGAATCTGTATTTATCTTGGCTCTGAGAATTCTACTTTGGAAGAGCATTATCTTCAACTTTATGATGACTGTGATACTGATTATGGAATGGTAAGATGTTCACAGAGAATTTTACTAAGATTCTATACTAGTGCAGGATAAACTCAATAAGTAAGTTATGTATTAATCAAAAATCTTATTTTAACAAATTATTTAATATGAAAAACATTTAAATCATAAACACCTTCTGTGGCACCAAATGGTACCAAATAAATATTGAAATGGTAAATTATGATAAAATTGCTTGTTTTTTCTAGATGGCTTAACTGGTTTAATATAAACAAGGGACCTGAAAATGTCTACACAATCTACGCTGAAGTTCTCCACTTCTTGAGATGCTACAGTTCCCAGTGAAGACATGAAGTATCTGACAGTGAGGAGTTCTGTGGTTTACCAGACTGCATCAGTATTGATGAAATGACGCTAAGCAAGAGAACTTCTTTTCAATTTCATATAAATAGGTCTTTTATTGGGACAATTGAAGAAGTATGTACTGTAGATGTAAAAGGAACACACTGTAGTCACGATATCAGTGTGCACATTTATATTCACCAAGTTGTTACAAGAGTATAATGAAACGTCTGTTATACTGTACCTACTAGTGTGCACCAGACGTACAGTATAGGAGATTCTGATTTTGGATTCTGAGGAGAGGGCGTGTCTTTCCATAAGAGTTTATGTAAGCTGTGTAACAGACCAACATGAAAGCAGTGTGTTCTTATGACTTTGACATTTTAGATATCCAAACGAATAAGTAAATCACTTCATCCAGTAGAACCTCGTGATTCATGGCAGAATTCAACAGGTAGACAAAGGGCACAGGGCAGGAAAACGGCCTGGCCAGTACAAGAGTGTAAACATGTTTACAGAGTGTAAACATGTACTCACACACGTGTACAGGGGACAATTTAGAGATGCTGTGGGAGTGGAAAGTGGGAGGAAACTGGAACACCCCGAGAAAACACACCCATAGAGAGAACACTACTTGACTTATTACAGCCACATTAAACAGTAGCTGTCACAATAATGTAATGTTCCCCAGTTACGTTCTGGTTTAGAATATGTATCCTTCAGCAACTTTGGGTCCTTCAAATGTGTAATATCAGGTTTTGTCCTGTTTCACAATGAAAGGCATAAGGGAAATAACTCTACCACTGCAAAACTTACAAACTCACTACCTGTATGGATGATTTCCCCACCAACCTAGATCCTCATGCAATTCAATGTGTGTGGACATCCTTGATTCAGCCTTTCTGCAACTTGTTGTGCATGAAACCATCTTCTTAAAATAGCTTTTCATTATCCTATAAATGGTCGATATTTATTAAAGATTTAAAGGAAAGGAAGGGTTCTTTGTATTTAAGATCAATGCTGTTTTTTTTACTTTATACCTGATGGCTACATAGAATGTTTTTCAATCACATTAAACCACTTTTGGCAATAAATTAAGACAAAGGGAAAATTTAAATCTTTGTCTCTTTTTTTCTTTATATGCCTATGTTATTTGTTTATCCCTTGTAATTGTAATTGGCAATTTGGTTGTGGGGTATTCTAGAGGACATATATTCCACAATACCTCCTTACTAAAAATAACTGAATTGTTTTCACTGTAACTTCCTGAAAACGGTAATTTTCCCATTTTTTAAAACATTTTTTGGTACTTTATCATTAAAAAAAAACATGACATTTTGATTTTCACTAAATGTAGCAATACTGATTGTTTCAGAAAATAGGTTTGGTAAGTGATTAGCTTTTTAAGTTTCTGCAGACAATTTGGTGGTGGATAACTAAATAGGCAACAGCTTGAAAGAGGCTGATCTATACAAGTATTTTTAAGCCACATGATAATAAATATACTGTGGATGTATGTGCACTGTGGACTGGTTACTCCAGTCATCTGTTTTCTAACTGCTTCTTGCAATTCAGGACTGTGGGGTAGCTGGAGCCTATCCTGGCAGGCAACAGCTGCAAGGCAGGGTACACCCTGGACAGGACGCCAATCTGTCTCAGAGTAGACAGACACAAACACAGGCATAGACATGCACACATTCACAACTGGGCCAATGTTACCAGAAGCCAGTTATCCTTCCACTATGTTTTTGGACATTGGGAGGAAACCGGAGCACAAGACGGAAACCCACACGAACTCTGGGAGAACATACTGTACAAAAAACAGGTAGGTAGGACCCCAGGACTAGAATTGTACCCTGGGCCCCAGTACTGTGAGACAGCAATGCTAACCAGTGGGCCACCATGCTACCCAGATGGACTATCTACTGTAATAAGCTACTGTATTTCTAACTATAATCATTAATGAAATATGGCACAGATAACGTTTTCTGTGGAAAAAGCAACTTGGTTACTTTTCTGTATTTCTTTACAAAGGTTTTCTGCATTGGTTCACACAGTTTCAGTGAGTGCTGAAGAGGTCTGAACTGTCTGATACTCACTCTGACAATACCAAGATTTCTAGTTACTATACATCATAGTTAGAAGAATATAAGGGCTAGGGCTTAATTATCAGATTAATTTTTTGTTTAGGTTTGCAAATAAGGTTACAGAGGGTTTATCCATTACACAATTCAGACATCAGCCTGGTAGTGGAGTTAAGATTGGGGTTAAAGCTACGCATAAATTAATAATAGGGTTTAATTAAGTCTCAGGGCTATTTTTTCTGTTATAAATGTTCACAATTTCACTCGCCAAAATAATGACTCACTTGGTGATTCGGCAGTTACAGTAGTTACATTAACATTTTGAAATGCTAACCTAACAAAATGCATGATCAGACTAAGGGGCACAAAATCAAGTGATATGCAGGTTATATACAGTATCATTAATGTAATATATTCATTGGTAGGATCGTCATTTACGCCATGCATGTCAGGTTAACATAGAGTAGTCAACCATGATGGTAACCTAATTATCTTTAAAACTCGGTGAGTAAAAGTCAGTAGATATGAAAAATAAACAAAATCTATATTTCTGCATCAATTACCATAGAACATGATTACCATCATAATTATGATATCTATTTACTTTTAACTATCCATATGAAGTTGAAGTTACATCTGACTTCAATTATGAATGGAAAATTAAAGTAAAGTACTGTAATGCATACGGAGGACATTACAGGTTGTGCGAGTCGGTTTACCAGCGTGGTGACGTCAACACCCTTCCCTGTGAATAGCAGGAACCTCAGCCGCCGGGCTGACAGGAGATTTCCCTGTTGAGTGATGCCGGAGGCCCGCGTTCAAGTCCCCAGCGTTGGGGGGCCGACCTGAGGCGGCAGCGGCGAGGGCACATACCCACGTGAACCTGAAAGCACTACATTGGTGTCAGAGCGGGATGAGCCCTTTGCTGAGGACAGCGAATTAAGTGGGGGAGATGTAATGCATATGGCCGACATTACAGGTTGTGCGAGTTGGCTTACCAGCGTAGTGATGTCACCACCCTTCCGGCCTGAGGGGAGATCTCCCTTTAGCTCAGCTGGCTGGGTCCCTGTTGAGTGATGCTGGAGGCCTGAGTTAGAGTCCCAAGTGGTGGGGGGCCAACCTGAGGAGGCAGCAGCGAGGGCGCATACCCACATGAACCCGAGAGCACTACAGTATGTTTTTAAGACATTTAATATTATTCCATTCTGCTTCATTAAATACAGTAGACGTCTTTGTAGAAGTCAAACAGTTCTTCAGTGGTTTTCAGGCTAACTTCATACACCTGTTCCGTTACAGTCAAGACTAGCACATGTGAGACCATTAAAAAGAGCCCACAACCACATCAGCTGTTTGCTGTTTTGCAAGGAAACTGCAAAAACAGTGGCAAGAAACACTTTCTGTGGAAGATATATAAATATAAAGTATAGACATTTTACAACATCTTAAAGCAACACGTGTGTTCAAGCTTAGGTAATATTATATAGATTCCCCAAATGAATGCAGAAAGTAAGAATGCTCTATTGACATTGTTAATTTATTCTGAACTCTGTGTGCACTCCTGTGTACATCACTTTTTGTAAATTAGAACCCTTTAGATTGAAACACTACCAATCAATATGTCCTGCATAAAATATGATGTGTAACATTTTCTTAACTTTTCAACTAATGTATAGTGCAAAATTTCAGCACCCATGTTCCAAAAAAACAATGGAAAAGAGCCCTATGTCTGATGTAATTCTGTTACTCAAAACACACAAAAAAATTAGTTTTTAAAATTCATTAAATTAAGCATGTAATAAAAGCTTAGCTAAACTTTGCAGTTATCAAAGACTGCCAATATCCAGCTCTGGGCTATATGTCATGCTTTCTCCTGCAGATACGCTGTCGAATGTTCTAACATTACTATAGCAACCTACAAAAACTGAGCACAGGAAGTCTGTTCCACCTGTGTTTAATATATTATCATGCCTGTCTCTCTAGGAACAGACTGTTTAAGACCTACATTGGCAGTAGATTTGGGCTGTGTTTTAGAGCTTTGCTCGAGCTTCAGAGTCTCAGTCTCCAGCCTTGCGTTCAGTGTTTTGTGTACTAGATTCTCAACCAGTCCAAACTTGCCTTTGGGATTTCCCTGGAACTTCACTTCAGTGTCCACTCGGCTACAGATTTTGCTTCTCTCTCAACTACGTTTTGGACTTTGTTTGCCTGCTTTTTATCACCCCTCCAGCCTATTTCCCTTGTCCTGCTCTTGAGTTCTCCTCACAACCCTAAATTGCTGCTCACATTCAGTTCCAAGCCTCAGAATTACAATACAATAATCTCAAGCCTTTTTTATGTAAATATGCTGTGGAATATTTGTACGAACTTCCAAAACTACGAGCTTTTTAAAAGATGAGAATGATTCCCCCTTCCCTTAACCAGTCAATAGTTAGTCATTGGTATATCACAGCAAGGTCATATGTCCATTAAAGGTATAAAAATATTGACAAATTTTAAGTTATTATGCTACATGAAAAAAAACCTGATCAGACTGCTGTCAGATAATACCTTAGCTTGTCAAAACACACAAGCAGGGCAGATGGAGAGACATGTCAAGAGACATGTCAAGATGTAAAAAATGAGCCTGAGTAGATTATTGGCTAAAATGCTCTTCATTCGATTTCTTCTCTGACCCTTGTAACACTAGAAACGATGTCAGCAAATGAAATGACCTAAAAAAGATCAAAATGTGACGGCTTGTGGCCTCATAACACCTGCCATCTGAGACCCATATTAACGAAAAAAATTATGTTTCTGAACATCAATCTATCTAATATAAAAAAGGAAAAAACGTCAAAATAATCTAGTAAATCTATCAATCGAAAGAAGAAATAAATACATAAATTTAGTTTTGGAGACTTCTTCGGGTGTGAAAGCTACACAGCCAAAACATTGTCCTTTCATTTCCTACTTTATACTTCTTATTTTTCTGCATGGAATTAACCTTCCCCTTCCTACCTTAAAGGTAATGTGATTTACATTAGCAAAAGTTTAATCTCAGCTGCATAATATCTCACTACATAGACTTTATTGCATTTGCTGCTGGGTTTGTTCTTCTAATGTACCAGTAGTCCTTCCCGACGAGCCAAAAATTGAATCACAAGCAGAGACAAAATATGAAAATAACAAACTCAGCAATGAATACAATAAAGACTGTAACAGAAGACAGATTGCAGGTTATGATATATATATAAATGAAGTATTTTGCATTCTAGCTCCAATATCTTATCAGGTTAGATAAGGCCTTGTTTTCTGGGGAATTAAGCAAAAGAGCAGAACTGGAAACTACAAATAATGTGTACATAAACAACAGATATTAAATTATTATTTTGTCATTTTAAATGTATTCTGTATATATAACTGTAATATATACATATTAATTAAGGAGTAGTTAATAATTAATTAAGGTAATAATTAAGGATGTGCATGTGGTATGACTGTGCTACAAGCAATAAAGCAAACCATATTACTGCACTTGTATACAGTGGTTACAATATTGTTTTAAATGTAAAAATATGAATAGATTTAGGGATTTTTATTAAAATGTTTATAAATTTAATTTAATGTTACATTTTAATTTAGTACTCCAGAAATACAATTTGTCTGCCAGTCTGACATCAGATATCTAGAATACATAATGTTGAGAAACATTTTTAAGTGCTTCTTTAAAGTTAAAAAAATAATAATTCCTTTCACTTACTGTATAGAGCACTTTTCTGGACACTCCACTCAAAGCGCTTTACAGGTAGTGGGGACTCCCTTCCACCACCACCAATGTGCAGCATCCACCTGGATGATGCAACGGCAGCCATAGTGCACCACTACACTTACCACTCATCAGTTATCAGTGGGGAGGAGAGCAGAGTAATGAACCCAGTTCATAGATGGGGATTATTAGGAGGCCATGATTGGTAAGGGCCAATGGGAAATTTGGCCAGGATGGCGGGGTTACACCCCAATGCTTTTCGAGAAATGTCCTGGGATTTTTAATGACACAGAGAGTCAGGACCTCAGTTTTACATCTCATCCGAAGGATGATGCCTTTTTACAGTATAGTGTCCCCGTCACTATACTGGGACATTAGGACCCACATAGTCCACATGGTGAGCACCCCCTGCTGGCCCCACTAACACCTCTTCCAGCAGCAACCTTAGTTTTTCCCAGGAGGTCTCCCATCCAGGTACAGACCAGGCTCACACCTGCCTAGCTTCAGTGATTTTCCAGATGGCTGCTGGCTATTGTAGAGGTGCCGAACTCCAGTCCTCAAAGGCTCCTGTCCAGCAGATTGTATAGCTCTCTTCAATAAAATCTCCTTCTTCTTAAGAACAAGGAAAAGCTTCAGCTTCTACACAGCAAGAAAATAATAAGTTCACTTAGGTCATTAAGGGCTCAGGTGAAAAGAAAACCAGAAACATTCTGTGCACCTGTTATGCTGACATATTTTATGTTATCGTAAGCTTTGTTTTGTATTTATTTTATTTCCTGAGTTTTAGTGCTATTCTTATGAACAATGTTGGATAAAGCCTTATTTATTACAATGGTACAGTATGTATTCAGGGGACTATCACTTTTTAAACCCATTAATATCCATTCAAGCAGGCATGGTTAGCAATACCTCACTAATTCCTAAATAATATCAATATGTTTGCTTTGTTTTAAACAATGATCTGCTCCAAATTGTCCAAATTGCATATATTACAATTGCATGATCTATGTATTTAATTCAGGGATCTGCAACCCTGTTACTGAAAAGTTTTGTAGTTTTGCAGATCACTCCTGAATCACCAGTTTCTAAAGATGAGGAACAGTTCCACAGTAGAAGTCCCATCTAAATCGCACTGTAATTTGTATTACAGATACCAAAAGCTATCTGCTTCCTAATTTACACATAATTCAACAATCATATAGTGTGTTTTCCTTGTTAGAATTTGTATTAGCCAGAAAAGTGTGAAGGAGAGGTGGCTTACTTTAATAAATCCATTCATTCCAGTAATGCATTCATGACTTTAGAGTTATCAAGCCTGTCCTGTTTAATCTAAAGCAAGTGAATTATTAATATCCTAACTCTGCCATGATCTCAGACAGGAAGTTTAATATCCTAGCAAATTCAACCTCTAAATAATTTCATAAAAATAAATACAAGAAACTGTGTCGGTCTGGGGAGTCTTTGCCAGGCAATTTATTCTAATTCCTCTTTCTATAAAAATGAACGAAATTCCATGGAAACACATTGCAGTAGTTGCAGCTTCTTTGTTGTTTGGACCACTAGAAAGTCTTTAAAATAAGAAATTTGGAAGCATTTTTCTATTAGACTACACATAGTCAAGTACTTCAACCCAGAGTTTTGCTATGGCATGCACCATGTTCAAGAACTTTCAAAATTACTTTATAGTGGGTTTGCTTTTAGCATTGGTTGCATCAATACATTTTGTAAATATTTCATCTCTCTCATATCTCATTTTTGTGGTGCGTCTTGGAGTTCATTGTCTGCCTGCATGCTGTGAAGTGGCCTATCCAGCACCTGAATCGTGGTTAAATGGAACAGTCATGGTAGGAGATTTTTTTTCTGGTACTATAGTTTGCTGGCTTAGTTCACTGTTTGTTTCCCTGCTTTTGTGCCACATACTGTACTAAAATAATGTTGTATTTTTGGAATTTGGCAAAGACAGCCATGTTAGCACAGGGTCTCTGGTTGCAGTTTCTTCACCTGACGTTTGGCACAGAGACACGCTGGGGGTCAGGTAATTATATCTTTAGGAGTGATGGCAGGAACCGTGAGGTTTCCAAGGTGATGAAGGGACACTCTAAACTTTGTGTGTTTGCACCAAAACTGACTTACAGCCCAAAAAAATTGTCATGTGCTCCTTTTTACTCTATTTTAATTTAGCAGTTTGGTTTGGGAATAGCCCTTCCTGTACATTTAAAGAGGCATTAAAATTTCCTTCCTCGTAAACCACGATATTGACCTCAATCACATATGCTACAATACTTCTAACTGTAACATTAGTGGTGTCTTGTCCAATCAAAATTCACTAGTTTTATCACCATTATTAATCAAGGCTGTGTCAGCTATCTCATCAACACTGCACCATGTGCTCTCTAAACATAAGCTCTCTTTGGTTAGGATCTCTGCTAGATAAGCTCTCTTTACTACCTAATCGTTAAATAACATGACTTTGATTCTCAGTTTATTTATGACCAGAAAGTGGATTACATTTGTCTAAAACATGCTACCTACCAAATGACACAAAAGGATCTCTGTTTCTGCTGAAAGTTCTGATTTACCATTCACCTAAACATTAAACTAGGTTTCATAGCTACAAATGTGGCTATGACTAACCTATGCAAGTATTTTACTTCTTGAAGATTTCTGTATACAGTACATATGGATTGCCTTACCCATTTGGCTACTGCCAATTTCTTAGGTACTTTGGATTGTTTCAGCATTATGCAACATGTCAATTTCCCAACACGTAACACATGTTGCCATCTTTTATTTTGGGTTTTACTGCAAAGCTGGTGACAGTTTTATGTGCAGGATCAAATCTGATACTACTACTCTGATTTCTGCATTTTAAAGGTTTCTGTCTGATATTATGCGGATACAGCAGAGGTTTCTGGTTACATTTTGCCAAGACTGGGGTTATGGTCACAGTCTCCCAACATCAGTTTTGCAAGCATGGTGATTTTTGTATTTTTAGATGCTGGAAAAAACACTTGATGGAGTTTAGAAGATGTGGTGTTACTTTTGACTTTGTGTTGTCATTTGAAGCATTTCTTAGGAATGTCACAAGTACACATGCATAAAATCGCTCTAAATGTTGGTTGCTAAAATATTTATATATGAGTTTATATAATCACAGGCTACTGTAATGCCTTTATTAAACTTCATGGTTCATGCACTAATGAAAGGTATTCAGCAAATTTGTCTTCTGTAAATTACCTTGGTTCCCTGTGAAATTTAAAGTGGACTCAAAATTCTCTGCCCTTCATTTAAGGCACTCATTGAATAATTGCCTAGTCTAGCTCCGGATTGTCCCAAAGTCTTATTGATATTTGACACTATTTTTTAAATTAAAGAGTATTTTTAAATATGTAACTTTCAATGCGCAATTTATTCTAAATTATTGCTTTTACAAAGTGCCTTTGATGTACTGTTGTGTGTGCTATCATCTAGCTCTGTAAGCTTCCTGAAAAGTACTCATAAATAAAATTTGATTGTGATTGCTCTTGTTGTAGACTTTCTGAACATGTTTTCCACAATGAATACTGTACAAATACAAACTTAGCACAAGACCAGTCTTTTGTCACAGTCAGCTCTGTGAAGGTGCCTCCCTTTCGGTAAATAACAGGCTACTGAATCATACGTTCATCCAAAGAAATTAACATTTGCATGTGTTTAGACTGCTGGGTAATTTAGTAATGTGGGTGAAGAAGGATACAACAGTAGTATCTCACCTGGGATATGAACTCACAACTTTTCAGTTACAAGTCCAGAACCACGTCTCCACACTGCTGTTTACTGAAGCAAAGCTCAAGCACAAGATCCAAGCTTGCTAACCTGCAGCTTTTATGCTTTAGTGTTATGCTTACTAAACAGAAAGATGGTACTTTTTGGTTTTGTATGAATTACAGTGATCTGATTGGGTCACTCATACCTGCTGCCAAGGCACTTTTTGGCTTAATTTCATCTTCATCTTTTTCAACTTTAAAGAGTTTATACTGGCAAGTGAGTCTTGCATTGGAGGCCTACTCAAAAACGTCCTTCTCCATAGGATCAGCATTGTGGCTGCTCCAAATAATTCCTTACAGATTTTGTGACGTAGCAGCAATTTTCAAGAAACGGAAATGTTTTTAGTTCAGTATCATTGTCCGTAGGCAGCTGTTCCTGGACAACCTTAAGGTGCAGTTATAATTAATAATAATAATTGCTTATACTTATATAGCGCTTTTCTGGACACTCCACTCAAAGCACTTTACAGGTAATGGGGACTCCCCTCCACCATCACCAATGTGCAGCATCCACCTGGATGATGCAACAGCAGCCATAGTGCACCAGAACGCTCACCAGCGATCAGTGGGGAGGAGAGCAGAGTAATGAAGCCAATTTATAGTGGGGGATTGTTAGGAGGCCATGATTGATAAAGGCCGATGGGAGATTTGGCCAGGACGCCGGGGTTACACCCCTACTCTTTTCGAGAAGCACCCTGGGATTTTTAATGACCACAGAGAGTCAGGACCTCGGTTTTACGTCTCATCCGAAGGACAGCACCTGTTTACAGTATAGTGTCCCCGTCACTACACTGGGGCATTAGGACCCTCATGAGCCACAGTGTGAGCGCCCCATGCTGGCCCCACTAACACCTCTTCCAGCAGCAACCTTAGTTTCTCCCAGGTCTCCCATCCAGGTACTGACCAGGCTCACACCTGCTTAGCTTCAGTGGGTTGCCAGTTGTGAGTTGCAGGGTGATATGGCTGCTGGAATTAATTTGGCCATGTCAGCCCATGCCTGGAAGTCTTATACAATAAAGTGGTGGGCCTCAAATTGTACCTCAAGAAGAGTCACCTTCTTCAGCAAGAGACTATATTTCTAAGGCACGTACTGTAGTAGAGGCGAGGAAGAACCCCCCTCATGGTAGGGATGCGGTGCTGCACTGGAACAGATCTTTAGAACATGATTCACATAGTGCTCTGACAAGACTTGCTGGCTACGTACCAGGAGCAAGGACACTTGAGCTTCCCCAGTTGCAGTGGAAACATGAAGAAGTAACAGGCTTCAATACAAATAAAGCCATTTACCCTTAACACACATCCAATTAAAGGACAAATTAAGAACAGGCCTCAGACAGAAACAGAACTGGTACTGACCAAGACCAGTTCCAAAGGGACATATGTATATATAAAATTTAAGTATTAGAATTAGGATTAACTGTGTATTTGGGGGCGGCACCTGCAGTGCTGAGGCTCTGGGTACAATTCTGGGCCTGGGGTGCTATCTGCATGGCATTTGTATGTTCTCCTTGGCCTCCAAGTGCTCTTGTTTCTTCCCACAGTCCAAAGACATATTTGCAGCTTAACTGGCTTCTAGGAAAATTGTCCCTGGTGTGAGTGTGTCTATGTGTCTGCTCCGCTGTGGAATGACGTTCAGTCCAGGGTGTCGGATGCAATTAGAAAATGGACTGATAGTGTGTACTTGGAAAACGTGGCAAAATTATTTACATGTATCTTAGTATGTAATAGAAATTAACAAAGACTTTATAAAAAAATGGAAATTACAACATTGCTTGTTTGTTATTTATTGTTTTAAATAAAACACTCGAACACTTTTTACTGCAACCAGTAAAATAGTAAAACACTGAAGTAACAACTGTGGTCCACTAGGTGGGAGTACAATCACATCTGAAATAGGTTCCAACAGCAAGAATAAGGAGCTTTAACTTCTTCCTCTAACAGGACACCATGTTTATAAATAATTTAAGTATTTACACATTGAGCAGTCACGCTTTTCACAAAACAGATAACGGATATCTATACGCCACATTAAAAAAATAGAAATAAAAATGCTGACAAAGTGAAACACAAGACGAAGGTTTACTTTCGCAGTAAATTGCACTGAAATCAGAGGACCTCTACTGCCAGCCATTTTCTGTTCAGCTCCCAGTGTTCCATTTAAGTAAAAAAAGTTGCACAGATTACTATGCTTGTCACAGTATGGTAGCAGCGCTTTGGCTGTGGCAGTAGTACCAAGTATTTGCAAATAACCAATGTACAGTAGCAAGTGTCAAGGGATAATTGAGGGGGGATTGTGTTACATAGCGCATTTCTGGTTCTGCCTTGTGGCATTTGATGTATATTTTAAATTTAAATGCTCCATTACCTGAAGCAGCAGGCCAAGAAGCTGAAAGCCGGACATTAATTGATAGATAAATCTAACATAATGCAATTTCACAGAATTCTACCTTCTCCCTGCCCAAGGCAAATGGATTTCAGTGTCAGCAAAGGTTTAAATAAAATTAGATTTTCATGGGTCTAAAACACATGGCGCATTCTAGTGAAGCATATTTTGTTTGCAAGAGGGAAGTGTTCTTTTTTTCAACATTTCAATCACTCTACCACAAATATCAAGAAGAAATTGCAAAAATATATGCAGAATTCAGTCAAAGGTTTTAAAAAAGGCTGCCGTTAACTAATTCAAAGAGCACATTTCACCAGACAGTTGCTTTATAATTTAAAACTTCTAAAAGGTTAAACAGCAAAGGCTTTGCGATAAAATACACGTCTTACTGTGTGGTCTTTTCAAAAGAAGGATGATATTTTTACAGAATTAAGTGAAGATACCTTTTCAAAAATCAAAGTACGACTGTCATAGATTACTGAAACACAAATACATGGAGAAAAAAGTAGGTTGAAACATATGGCATGACTGGATATAAAACAGATGGAGCAGAAAAGCAGAGCATAATTTTGTGTTTTTTGGAATACACTTAATAAATATTTGTTTAAAAAACTCACCATAAAAACTACACAGTACAAATACCTGCTTGGTCATAGACAAAGATTATTTCTTTTAAAAAGTGCTTTGGTTATAAATGAAAAGAAAAAAGAAAGCAGAGAAATGAGGTTTAAAAGCACTTCAGCTACCAGTCCAAACAATAAAAGAGAGTCACAAGGCTTCTCTTGAATCAAAAGATACATTTTCACATTATTCTACTGCCAAATTACCTGTACACTTCAAACTCATTAATATCTCAACTGAGTCTGCTGGCGTAGATTGAGTGCTCTGGAGTGCAGTGTGTTGTCTTTTTTTAAGATCATTTCTGACAATGAGAAGTGGAGGACACATTGTGAAAGCACAAAATCTATACAGTGTACTTGTTTTAACAAATACACAGGAGCAGTTCATATTAACTATCAACACATTCTCTCCTACTACTCTCCATTGTACAAATCCTCCATTACACAAATGTTAATGCAAGGAATGTGCAACTTAGAAGGATCCATGTAAAAGAAGACCTTTTCCCTCAAGCATGAAATCAACTAAGCAATTAACATTTTATTGATGAATGGCTCCTTTCCTTCTTAATTTGTTATGATCAGAATGCAGTTTTGCCAGTATGCTTATTGTCTAAATTAATGCTGAATCTTTAAGATAAAAAGTGTAAAAACAATTTTCTGGCAAGAGAATGACTTCTCTGGCAACACAGACATAAGAGTTCAAATATATCTGTATTTAAAGAATGAATGAATATCAATTAGTGACCTTGACTATACATTTTCTGTTTTTCCTTACAATACCTGCCATGAAATCAAACAGGCAGGCAAGTATTTGTAGGACATTACTTGGGCTTGTTTTCCAAAATAAGCATCAGAGGCATGAAATAAATTAAAGCTAGTATTGAACATGATTCAAGATTTGTATTCCTCAGCAGTGATTTGATATCTATGTAGAACGTCTGGACATAATACATAAGATAATATGTACCTCTGTCCTTCAAACACCAATTGCTACTAATACCTAAACTGCAAAGTGTAGCTGTTTCATTCCAACTCATACTAGGGATCTGAGCACAAAGACAAATAATCTTTGAATTACTTTGTACATCCCCTACAAATAAAAGGATCATATAAACCAGGGCTTGGTAGAGAAGGCAATCATATGCTCAAGCCAGTAATGTAACGTACTGTCCAGCACTGTAAGTGTGGGTGGTTAGCCACCCTCAGGACCTTTCTTTCCCAATGTTTCCCACTGTGTTACACAGCTTTCCCGCCCCACTGCCTGCCTTGCAGCTGTCCCTGGGCTGGTTGTGTATGTGGGGGGTGTTCACATCCTCAAGAGCAGGGTGCCACAGCTCCAGCTAAGAAGGCTTCTCCCAAAGAACATATGTAACACTTTGTGCACCAAACAAGGACTGAACAAAACAGGTTCAATGCTGGGTGTCTTCTAGGTTGCCACAAACATGTTTCACAATTGTCCTGTATTTGTCATTTTATAACCACTCAATCTGGAAAACTCAACTGATTTTGTAAGGTCTTGGTTCACAGCAATGGCTCCTGTACTGGTCAGAGAGACTTAAGAAGGGCAGGCTCAGGTCTCTGACCCACCCACTTATCAGAGCTGTTCATCACTCCACACTACCTGAGGATCTGGCAACGAATGGAGCAGCAGCACATCTCTTACTGACATTACTGGAAGTTGGAAGTTGGAGAAATTGCTGTCTTCTAAAAAGCCGATAACCCTAACTCTGTAATCTGAACTCTAGCCCTGGTGGTGCACTGACAAATTTGCACCATTGCTTATAGAGTGTCCCTGTCACAGTTAACTAGTTAGTGAAACAAGGACAAACTCTCAATGTCTGGATCATAGAACTCAACTACGAGTTCTGAATGAGCTCCTTTACTGGCTGAGCCACTTGGGAGCCGCAGACATCTAACATAATACTTGATTCTGCAGACCTTTGCTTAGCAATCAAGACAGGATGCTGCACAAAATGAAATGGGTGGAACTACCAATAGAAGCATCATAATTATGTTTTTTTATTTACCAGCTGTGGGGAGGTAATATGATGGTATTTGCCTGTAGATTATTTCCTAAACATTAATTTTTAATCTGTTTTGTACATTTACAAAATAACTCCAACCGATTTATACGTTTGATTCCATTATTCTAATACACAGAGGCTAATTACCATGAACATTCAATTATCATACTGAACGTTAAGCAAAATGAACATCGGATTAAAACCAAAGCTTCAAGCCCGAATTATGATGCTTATCCAGCTCCTCCGCTGTTCCCCAAAATATTATGCAATTTTTGTAAGCGCTCCTAAATATTACGTAATTATGAGCTATCAGGCTGAAGGATGGTAGTAGTTACAGACAGCCCTACTAAAAGCATTACAAACTCACAAAGGCGCTGAATTAAAACAAAACAAAAAAAACTTCGGACCCCAAGTACTGTAAGTCAAAAAGTTGACAATCATAATGAGACTCATCTCTAACTATAGGGAACACTGTTGTATGTCAGCAAAATATAAAATAAAGTGCTTCGGTTAAAAAAGCCTCATTTTCGAGGTACCAAAATAAAAAAAAAGAAAAACAACTACATCCAGCGTTCCTGAAAATAAAAATTTACACAATATGTACAATCAGGAGTGTTCTTTTTTTTCTTTTAGGGTTCAATATCCCTTCATATACACAGTATATACATATATACCTTTTTTGTTTTTTTTATTTTTTTATGTTTCATCAATATATTATGACAATATATATTTAATTTTTTTTTTTAGTTCATGACCAAAAACGTGATCCTACAAAAACACAGCAAGGAGAAAGCAGATGAGGAGTGTCAGGCGGAGGAGAGGAGCTTGAGGAGTCAAAGAGGGGCCGGCGTTGCCTTCCCTGGGGAAAATGTGCCAGCGCTCCTTCTGAGGGTGAAGCGCCTCGAGATCCCGGAGGGCGCTGTAGGCGGCCGAGGTGAAATTGGCGTCTCCCGTGGTGAGGAGGTCAAAGACGCAGGAGTGGAAGTAGATGTCCTTCACCTCAAGTTGCTCCTGACACTTGGCTGTGGCGCTCTCCAGAGAGAAGCCTCCGCGTGGCTGTAGGGGGAGGCTGTGCTGCTGCAGCTGCTGCTGCTGTTGGTGGCTGGGCTGGTGCAGGCCCAGGACAGGCAGAGGGAGGTACCCACCCTCGTCGATGCGCTCTGCCGTGGGGCAGCCGTTCATGCACAGCTGCAGGTCCTGGGTCTCGTCGTAGGCCAAAGCCAGCTCCTCGGGCATGCGCACAGCCAGGGTCAGGTATCGGCCCACTTGCCGAACAATGACAGAGGCCCCGATGTAGTTCGCCTCGATCTCCACGTGCCGCCCGGCGGCCTTCTCCACAATCCACAGACTCCTGGTGTCACTGTCACCCCCACTCATCGTGCCGTCCACAAAGGCAGAGGGAAGGTCATCTGTCACGGCCTGGTACACTTTCTGATCAGTGCAGTCTTGGTAAGGTTTGAAGATGATGGTTATCTGAAAACACAAAGAGAAGATCACGCTTTTTTTTTTACGGCCCTCTTAAGTTAATTTGACTAGGGTGTTGTTTTTTAAAAAACAGTTAGGCTATGAGATGGTATTGCAACAGGGGAAGTACTAACAGGGCCCTGGCTCAATTCCAGACCCAGAGAGCTATCTGTGTGGAGTTTGTATGTTCTTCCCATGTTTGTGTGATTTTTCTCCAAGTGTCCTGGTTTCTTCTCACAGTCCAAAGTAATACTGGTATGTTAAATGGCTTCTAGGAAATTTGGCCCTTGGTGTGAGTATGTGCGAGTCTGTGTGTGCCCTGCGATGGACTGATGTCTTGTTCATGTGTACCCCACACTGAGCCCATTACTTGCTGGGATGGGCTCTGGCTCCCCAGTGACCCTGAATTATTATCATATGGAACGCTCTGACCTAGTATTTGTTCAGACTATTCCAATTGTTTTCAGACTATATTTTTTTATTACCAATTAATGAAAACAGTCAATTGTCCTGCGGGTTAAACCATCCATTTGGGGTGACATTTTTGTAAAGCATGACATTCAAATGAGAAATTACTATGCTACTATTTTGGGCTAAATTATTCTTAAGGAAAGTGTCCCTGTAGTGAAAAAACTAAATTGGAGATTGGCGTTAAAGCATCCTGCAAGTCCTGAATCCAAAATAAAAAGGGACAAAAGCTCAAATGTTTGCCAACCTTCTGTTGAAGAATTTCACAAATAATGTTGAAGAGTTTGATATACAAAAAGGTTTAAAAAGCTGCTGTGGTTTCTTTTTTAATATTACTAATCCTTTTCTTAACTAGTAAGACAACAAGTTAAAAGCAGGATAAAGTCAAAATAGCTCTATATTTCACCCAAGAAGGATGCCCCAACTCTATCTAAATAAAGAGATTTTCATGATTTAATCCATTGAATTAACCAAATCCTGCAGGAGGACCAACATGAATTAATCCTTTTTTTTTTCTATAGAATCACAATGGAATTCCATTTCTTTTCACAAATGTCATGAGTTATTGCATGTTTAAAAAAACAAACATTCATTTGCTTGCATGTAGGCAACCACTCCTCAAGCCACAGCTCTGAGTTCCTTAATAAGAGCAAAAACAAACTATAGATTTTCACATTCCGATGCTACACAACATGTAAATTAAGGTAAGCAGTGGTACTCAGGACATAACACAGTTAAAGCAAAATATGTTATGCTTAGATCCATGCATACATCCATTTTCGAATCCCTTATCCAATTCAGGGTCTCGGGGGAGCCAGGGCCTATCCTAGCAAGCAACAGGCACAAGACAGGCTACACCCTGGACAAGATGCCAGTTCATCACATGAAAAACAGACACAACCAGACGCGCGCGTGCACACACACACCAAAACCAAGTTTCCCAGAAGCAAGTTAACTTACTAATATGTCTTTGGACTGTAGGAGGAAACTGGAGCACATGGAGGAAACCTACACAACCATGGGACAACACACAAACAGCACACAGGCAACACCCCAGGTCCAGAACTGAACCCAGCCCCTCAGTGCTGCAAGGCAGCAATGTTAACCTTTGTACCACCATGCTGCCAGTTATGCTTAGATAACATGGTCAAACCAGCTATTCATCCTCAAGAGTCTAAAACTATGACCTATCCTCATGGGACTTAATGCCAGTAGGCGGCTGAGAAGAGTGGTATTCTCTAAATAGTGGCAATGTCTGAATAGCAGTCTTTGTCTCAATGACACTAAATGAAAAATTGCATGTAACAACCTATTAGAACCCAGAAATCAGCAGCACTTGGCTAAACAGGATATGCTAATAATTATGCACAGTAATGACTAACAGCAAGCCCTCACAAGTCAGTAGGTCAAAGCTGAAAGTGTTCTCACCAGTTCACCCCCTTCATTAAAGCAGGGTCAATCAGTGGCAGTTCAACAAGCCAATGTCACCACACGTTCCAGACTTGAATGAAAATGTTAATGATAAAGTGATTTCATGGAAACACCTGAGTAGTCAATTCAGATGAGTCTTTATATCAAACTGAGGGTAACACCCCCTTTTCAGTTTTGAATAAACAAACAGCTTAGAATACAACCATCAACATTTACAGTCAGAAAATTTAAAAAAATCTACTTTGGTTATAGAAACTAAAAATCACTTTAATACAATCACAAAGTATAGGTTATGAGGTTAAATAGAGGTTCAACATATCAAAGTTATTTTTTTGCAGTGCCAATTGGTATTAAAAAGATGTGTGCACAGGTAGTATTGAAAAGATTTGCTCACAAGGAAATCATAATATTGATCACCTGATCATCTGATCTCTCATCTCAATCTTCCTGAGATATAAACAATTATACAGGGAAAAAAATCATTTTGATGGGCATAATCGCACTTGCATGATACATCACGTTCCAGTTAGGGCAAGGAAAGTAATTTTTTAATAATGTTTGGAACTGTGAACAAGTGTTATGACAGATTTTGTCATGTGGTTCAACTGGTGATGGTTTCAAATATTCCCTGTGATTTGAGTCAGATAGTCGTATGGCTCACAAATCTTGATCTCAGGCAAGCTCATTAGACTCCTCGCCCTCCAAAAACATTCGGCAACAACTCCCATCCTAGACGTCCCAGACATTTTCAAATGTATTTACCTCTTTACCTACACCAACATATTTACTTCACACCAATTATTGTATAACCTAAGTAAAAATAAAGGTTTGTCCTGTGTTTGTCCTGACATGTACAGGATATGCGAAAACAGACATTTCCATTTACCTCAAGACAAACACACAAAGCACATATACTGTATGTGAACATAATGATCATATACTGTATGCTCATAATAATCATGATTAAATAAGCCAAGTTTTTTTCTTTCTTTTTCAGGTTTGCACTGTTCATGAACTTCACCCATACATTACTGTGAGCACGAGGCCATACAGTGATTACTTCCACATGTGTGATTGCTTCAGGTGTTTCACGTGTTTGTAAATTGATGATTTAATTGGTGTTTTTAAAAGCCACTGGACTGGGGGATTCCACGATAAAAGGCCACCACTAATATATGTTGCATTCCTTCTACAGTCAGCTATAGATAGAACATTGAGGAGTCATTATCACCACCTGGGACTTCAGTTTATCTCTTTTCACAGGAAATATCTGGAGAGAGAAAATGGTATATGGTGCAGCACAGGAGTTGATGAAATACAGGGTTTGGATGGGACATGTGAAATGTAATTTTCTCCTGTTTAGGAACACAATCAAATGACACAACTAAAAAAATCACAACAAAAAATAATGCAGAAATAGGAGTGGTACCTAAAGTAGCACTCAATGCCTAACAGTTTAGCCATCAAAATATGTATTCTAATTTCTATATATTCCAGAAATATATATCCAGAATTTGCGTTCTGTACTCTAATTTATATAAAATGTGTCTTAAGGCTGTACTGCTGCCTGCCATGAAACCTCCCACCCCCATGTAACTGTTTTTCAGGAATAGATTGAAATCTCAAAATGAAGTTTTATCTAGTGTGAGATTAATTTCATGATTCCTTTTTGTGTAAAACAGCTTGATACTCTCGGTGCCACATCTCATTAAAATTGTACAGCTAAATAAATTCTTTTATTGATGCACGGAGTCTCTGATGATGGAAATTAAACTATGCTTGTGTTGATGTGATTTTTACGTGCTATGAGTAACATTCTGTCTGTCTGTAAAGTTGGTAGCTGTATTATACTTGCCTCAAACACCGTGGGCTTTGAGAAGCACCACGTGTATTGTCAAGTGCTGCACAATAGTGTACTCCACAGTATAACCAGTCATTGCAGGAAGTACTGGAGGTCGACTGCTCAAATTTCAGAATTTGAAACTGCTTTGACTAACACTATGACAAATTTTAATCACCAGATTTACATGCTGCAGCAGCTGACACAGGAACATCTAAAAATCGAAAAGTAGCTGTTTTGTTAAAAATGAGGTACACTGCTCAGAAACTGTCCCAAAGGATACATGTCACTGTTAAGAGCACAGCCGGCATCAATTAATCCTCATTATTCAATCTCCTCTTCCTTCACTATTTAAACCCTCCATTCACTCGTAGTCCTCACTCGGTATTAGCAATCTATCCGCCTCCTGAGCTTGCATCGTCCTCTACCTCTGACCACTGATATGAAGACCCATCTAGCCTTGGACTTCTCGACAATCCTTTTGTCCCGCCCCTTTTCGGACTCGTTTGCCTCGCTGATCTCTCAACCCGGCCACGACCTCGCTTGGAACTACTGATAACTCCGCTGCCGCGGCCTTCACGGACTCGAAAGCCATTGGACTCTCTTAGAGACCTGCATGGGGTTCATAATAACTCGCTCGCAACAGTCACAAACTGCGTTTATAATGGTGAAGCAAAGCCCAATGCCTGTAGTGACATATTTTGCATGACCATTTATACAAGTGGCCAACAGAAACTTTTTTCTAAGGACGCAAAGCTTCTTTAAGGTGGATAGAATTGTTTTAACACTTTTTTGTAAATCTCTCAGAGTTGTCACATATTGTTTTATCTGTTGGTTTAGCAGCATCAGCACTAGAAACTGTTAATAGGTTGTTAATTAGTGAATAGAAGCAGATAATCATCCATACGTTTTCTCACTGTTTCTTCTAATTCAGGGTCTCTGCCGCCCAGTAGACAATCAGAATATTAGCAAAGAGTTATAAAGCAGGCCAACAGCACTACCAGCACCGTTCCTGTGTGAACCTGCATTACTCCTATTTGGGAAGATGCCTCTGTGCTCCAAGGTGCAAGGATAATAGATACAGGAAACTTTTATTCCCTCTGCAATGTCATTTTTGAATAATGTAAAATAATTATGTCTTATTTTATTACAGTTTTTTATAGGAGTGTTTGACCTGACCTCCTCGTTAGTGATGGTTGTTATGTTGTATTGTTGTGCTGGACTCTTCCATAAAACAAACTTTCCCTTAGGGACCATAATAAAAGTTTTTATGTAACTGAACTGCATTGCATTGTTAGCATGTTCAGCCGACTCTTATCAATGACAGGACTCTTTCCGATTCTGTATGGAATATCCTTAGACTCAAACCTCTCTTACTTCTCGAAGAATTTCACCAGCTGTTGCCTTTGTTAGATTGTACCAAACCATGTGATCATCAGAGCTACCTTTATATAAATTTTAGAGGTAATAGTGTTCTTTAACATTGCTCATTTTGATAGAATTTGTGGTTTAAAATGGTCAGGTTCAGTAAATTTCTGTTTTGCTTATGCTGTTCACATTTGCCACTATGTTTTAGGATTTATCAATGCCACATTACGGTCAGAATTGTCCACTTTCAAGTTAGCACAATCTTCTTAAAACATCATTATAACCAGTAACCTAATCAGCATATGTAATGTCAGTTTGGTACCCTACAAGAAATTCTTAATACAGAGTCAACATTTGCATTTTTAATGGTAATAGTATCCTGCATTTACAAGATCACACAAAGCTTTTTTTTGTAAATTAATGTATGTCCTCTCTACAAAACAAAACACTGAGATTACAACAATTACGAAACATCCCTAAAATTAACTCAGTTACAACTCCTGAACTACAGGAACTTTAGAAGAGTTTATTTAGTTTAGTTTATTAGAAATTATTTTTATACCTTCTATCCCAATCAAAACCTACCAGTACCTTTAACCTTTCATGACTACCATTCATGAAGATAATGTGGCACAAGTAAGCCTATTAGTAATTCTTGCACATAGGATCTCATTGCAAGTTTCTGTATATTAAAAATACACTGAAATTGATCATTTTCTATTTTTAATGAAATATGAAATATCCTGGTTCAGAGTTTTTTTTTCCATATTCCAAACTCTGGATTATTCCAAATTTATGTTATACATCAATTTCCCTACGGGATTAATAAAGTATTATCTATCTATCTTATACGAGAAGATTTACAATTGGGAGGAGACCATTTAGCCCAGTTTTTTCAGCCTGTCAGTGCAGGATATTCTTTAACAGTATCTGGATGCTCTTACCAGAACTGATTCCAGAAGAGCAATATATTTTCTTTCCAAAACTGTACACAATATTCTGAGTGAGGCTTTACTAGTCCATAGTACAATTTTAACATCCCTTGATTTGAATTTAAACTGCTAACTATACATCCTAACATTTTGTTTGCCATGTGTATTGCTTACTCAGATTGAAGATATCAATGATGTCAACATACAGTAAATACCAGCCTTTATCATAAGTAGCCTCTTCTAACTCAGTATTCTTTAGTTTTTATTTTTATTAGATGCATGCAAAACCCTGCACTTCTCTACATCATGTGCCATCTGCCAGGTGTTTTCGAGTCTTGAATTCTATCAACATCTTATTTAATTTCATTTGCTACTTCTACCATGTTTATAATTCTCCTATTTTGATATCATCTGCAAATTTGACTAGTTTACTAACTATAGCAGAATGTAGATCAAAATACAAACTAGGAAGATCAGTGGTCCTATTACAGATCCCTGTGCTACTCCGCTAATTACATCACCCCAATGTGACCATTCACTCCTTATCTCTGTGTATTCTCCATTGTCTATGTATTAACCAATTCTTAATCTAAATGCTTGTATTTTCCTTAAGGCCCACTACCTGTATTTTGGTAATTAATCTTTTATGAAGAATGTGATTGAAAACCTTCTGAAAATCTAAATGTACCATATCATATCTAAAATACCTGATACTACATAGTTACTTGTTCAAAGACCTCCTAACAAGTGTGTCAGTCAAAACCTACCCTTTCCGGATCAGTGTTGACCATTTCCTAGTATTTAGTTCCGATAATTGCTTCCATAACTTTAGATGCAATAGAAGTCAGACAAAATATAATATATATTGGTATATAATTACTTTGTCAGTTTTATTACCCTTCTTGTTAACAATTTTCTAGCCTGTAAATACTACCCTAAATATTATTGAATATGTGACAAATCGGTAATAGTCAGTGAAACATTCAGTTATTTTTTATATATTTTTATGAGAATATGAAAACAGTTTTTTTTTCTAAAACCAACTGTAAAAAATACAAACATTTTTAAAAAGTGTTTTGCATACTGTGCCTAACACTACACACTCTACAGGATACATTATATAAATGTTAATCATTAGGGGAAAAAGTTCAGGAATGAAAGTTTACTTTTACAGAAGCCCTAGTACAATTGTTATCTGCACATTTATGGTAAACTTAAACCTCCACACTGCCTTTAGGAGCAGAATCTACAGCCTTTTACTTCTGCCTTCTTCCGCTTGTACCTATATGCACCTGGTCAAAGTCAAAATGAGTTTATCTGATCTAAGCCTAAGTGTTAAAACCTTTCATCTTGGGAACAAAACATTAATTGTTTTCTGTTTTATCTTTAACCCTTACAACACAATACCTACTCAAACAGGTTGAAAGATATACTGTAGATTAGCTTACTGCATGCAAATATCTCAGGGTTACTTTTATTACTGGGAATTGTTTTTATAGTTAACTAAAAGAAGCTTTGCTGTAAAGCTTTCCTAAAACGTCCCAGCCGAAAACAAAAAAGAGTCAAGGCCGAGAATGTGCTGCACAATTGTAAAAGCACTGGGAGTACAGTGGGGAAGGCAACTTAAACACAAACGTAGTTGGTAACTTTCTTTTAAAAGTATTATCAGGTCAGTTTAAAACAAAACAAAACAAACAAAAAAAAATAGAAGAATGAGAATAATAAAGAATTCTCAATGTTTCATTAGTTCTACATATAAGGCCAAATTTACTGTACTGACATAGTAGCAGTCTTACATCCTCAGCCTGCCGTGGGAGAGATTTCCAACTGTGGCTGATGGCACTGTATGTGACTGGAAACAGATGGGACCACTAAAATGTTGCTCTTGGTGATATGCAATAGGCAGACTGACAAAGTCAATTTTTAAAATGTGGTTGACACAATAGCAGAGCCTCAGTCCTGGGGAGGGGGGTGCCAAGCTGTTAAAAACAGTAATAGGATTTTTTATTTCTTTTGTTATCTGAACTGGCAAGAATTCATGGTCAATCCTCTCAGTTACTGTGGCATTTACTCTGTGAGCCAGGACGTTACACAACACTTCGATCCTGAGAACAGTGAAAGGCGAGCGAGAAACAAGTTAGGAAATTAATCCACCTCATCACCTGCAATGATAAAAGCCTGCCCACTCTGACTGCAGCGAAGGTTAAAGAACTGCACAACAGAGTAAAGTGAAACCAAGCAATTATTCCAGCAAAAGTGAACATTGCTGAGGAAACTGTAGCTTTAACTTGAAACAAAATCTGAGCTTGACTGTAGAACATTATTGGAAAATAAAATTTAAAAAATGCTGTAATGGCTGCTTTGCAGCACACTGGCAATTTGCCTGCCTAAATCTGGCATCCTGTGGCAGTGTATAAGCTGATTGAGGAGCAATGCAGCAATTAAACATCAGCAAAAAAATCAAGCACTTCTATTTTAATTTTCCATAAGCAAACTCTGCTAAGCAAAGGGGTTTGTTACATCAATATATGTAGTGTAAGAAGAAAATGGCTTACTTCTAAGGATATATATATATAATGTTATGTATGCTTTAAATCATTGTTATTATTAACCATTTTTCATGTTACAGTACAAAGTCCTTCAATAGCATATATTCTAGCATATCAGCAGCATGTCCATGTCCTACAAATTCAAAGACGCATTCATGTTTATTTAAAGATACGATGTGCATGACATGATTAGAACAGAAACGAAAACACAGAAGCTGACATTGATGATTGTTTAAAAATGCAATGACTAAAAATGTGACTATTCAATGTTTAAAAGAACTGCAAATACATCCATCCATTTTCTAATCACTTTTATCCAATACAGGGTCACTGGGAGCTGGAGCCTATCCCTGCAAGTAACAGGCTGAAGGCAGGATACATCCTGGACTGGACGCCAGTCCATCGCTGGGCAGACACAGACACGTGCACATACATACCAGGATTAGTTTTCCCAGAGGTCGCATACCCTACCAGTATGTCTTTGGACAATGGTGGGAAACCAGAGGACCCACAGGAAACCTATGTGAACATGGGGAGAATATACAAACTCCACACAAATAGCACCCCAGGAATTAAACAAAGGGCCCCAGTGTTGTGAAGCAGCAATGCTAACCACTGTGCCACTGACTGCCTCTAACAGCAAATAAATAAGAAAATGAAAAATCAGAAAAAGAAATACAGCTTTAATGATGGATTAGGCAAGGCTTCTCTTTCTGCACAAATTTCATCACTCAGAAAATTCAGATGGTTTTGTTGTCCTCCATCTTGAAGCCTAAGAGGAGTCAGTAATTTTGTATTTTTGATTCAAGTTGTCTAATATACCAATTCCAACCCGCTTCAATTTTTAAAAAATGAATAATACTTCAAACATGACCATACCCTAGTAAAAGTGAAACAAAGAATTCCAAAGAAACTGAGCACTTGTTAAGGAAGATCAGTTCATATTGCAGACACTGGAAAAAAATACTTTAATAGACCTTCTCTTGTTATCTGATAATAATTGTATAATTGTTTCCATAGATGGTTAATGGAAAAAATAATGTCTTCTTGGTATTTACAATTTACAGCAGTATTTTCCAGAAGTTATTAATTTTCAATCAATTTGTAACCAGTTGGAGAACAAAAGCATATCCTTAAATTTACAGAATATCTTTAAAGTGGATTTTAACCAGATAAGTGGATCAGCAAAAAGAGGTAAATTCCCAACGAGCTGTGTTACATTAAATACTGTATTATCTTCCCTTGTCTTTTTAAAAGACTAAACAAATAAGACATGTTAATTGGATTAATGCAATTCCACACCAGGGGTGAAAAAGCTCTGTGTATATTCTACTACAAAGTTAAAAAATTCATACATTTCCTGTCCATATATCAATTCAGACTCTGTTTATCAAAGCACTCTAAATGGAAATGACTCTCTCTCCAAACTTTCAGAGCGCTCTCCAAAAGCCAAGTTACAGTTCTCTCACTGCAGATTGCCGAGAGACAGTCTTGAGTGCTTGGTCTTTAGTCTGGCTGTGTGAAATGTTTGGATTGGATTTATAATACAGCATTCTAAGGACGGTATTCAGTCAGTCCTTAAAGTGCTTTTCAAAGGTTAATATATGATTTCTTAATGATCCTTATTTTGAAACTACATATCCTGTGTGCATAATAATCTTTCCATACACGAGTAGTAGGAAGTAGGTTATACACAGTACTGTTGCACTTGGCATAATGAGGGGGTTCCTTAAAAGTTAGCACACTAAGTAATGAATGAGTGCAGTCTGAATAGAAATGTGACAGACATTAGTGTCTGGACCACTTAGAAAGTCTATTAGATCTAAGCCTGGAGACCCTGATGTGTTTTTGAGCTGCACTCCGTTAAGGAAACTGCCAAGAAACACCAGGTATTTCTTTTCAATTCCAGAGTATATAGTATGTATGCAACTTAATGTATACAGAAAAGCTTAAAGACATTCCATAAAATAATTCTAAACATTTTTTAGCATGTCTGCCACAAAATGAACCACATGACAGGATTATATATACAAATCCCCCTAAAAAAGAAAAGTAATCTAAATATATTTCTTGGTTAGGAATGCTGCATGATTAATAGTTAAGATTTGCCATTCTTGCTAAATATACAAATTAGGCACGTTATTAGTCTCCACTCAACATAGGCCTTTTTTTCAGAACCTTATGGCAAAGTGTCAACAGTTCCTTCACTCTTATAGAAGGAAATTCTACAGAACAAAAAGTTACTTCAATGATGCAATTAAAACATGAAGTTACAACATAACACATCAGAAACAGCATTGTTGAGTTATATGCAGGCTGCAGGACTTATTCCAGAGAATTTAACACTGATTAAAAAAAAGAGCCTCTCTGCCAGCACTCCCTGAGCGCTTAGAATATACACACAGGGAATGGACTCTTGGAGATTTAACCACAGAAAAGCGATAGTTAACCAGGCATGAGTTTCAAGAAAAGCATTATCCACCGATGGCAATCTGGAGGTTTTTCAATGCTCCGTTACCCCTGAAACCAAACAGTTACTGTAAGGATATTGAACAGGTGCTCTAGTACAATCATGAAATCTGCTTACCTATTCTCACTCATGACCTGGATAGATTCCAACAGGATAAGTGGGCAAGGAGAACCTACTACCCAGCAGCTATTCCTGTTAAGTCTTTCCAGTTCTGAAGATTGAGTGTTAAAAACATATTAGGACATCTGATTTAATACAGATGGTTGAGCTCCCAGACCAGAACATACTACTATACTTCCTCTACCTTGAAACCAACCCAAACTATTTCCTACATACTGTATGAAAGCCCCCAACCTTTTACTCCAAAGCTGCCGGGATACGGTCGTCGGTTTCACCTTGCACTGCTAAAGACCAATGTGGAACATGTCCACATGGGTCAAACTCTGAAATGTTTTTAAAGATGTGTCAGGTATGAGGCTTGAAGGCAGGATCCAAAAAGACCAAGAAGTGCATCCATATCCAAGTCTTATGTGAAGAAGGTGCTTCAAAGTCAACATGAATATGAAGATCAAGCTGGACCAAAACCAACATACTGTAAAGCATTAATAATGACAGGCAAGCATTAAACTCATACAGAAGCCTACAGATGTGTTCAACAGAAAGTCAAAGAGGTGTCACATTATATCTTGGGTTTTGCATTAATTTATTACAGAAAGGCACTGAATGCATACAAGTCTGCACAACAAACCTGCCTACCTTATTAGTTGCTGTAGCGCTGGAACCGGGCACTACTGGAACATTGGTTACTTGCACTGACAAGTAGTTGTTGTCGATCAGGGGCCAGGCACCCTCTACCTTGCAGGTCTGGAAGTGGTCCTTGAAAGTCCTGAGGTGGGGATCTCCAAATAAGCCACAGAAGAGGTAGGTGGGCTGAGCGTGCTCCCTAGCCTGGAGGTCCCTGCTGTTGCCATGGTGGCGGCTGTGATAGTTGCAGGGCTCGGCAGCGGTTTCCGGGTGGGTGGAGGAGGTAGGCCCGTCCTTGGAGCAGTTGCGCTGGCTCATGAGATCGCTGATGCCCAGCATAGCGGAGTGAAAGACAAGGTTGCCACGGCAGCTCTTGGAGGTGCGGTGGGTGCAAGCGGAGTAGGCCCGCAGCGCCTTGCAGAACTCGGTGTCGAAGCCATCCAGGGAGGGGCTAAGATGGGACGTGAGGGACACAAAGTCTGTTGTACACTTCTGGATTCGACATTGAGGGGTTTGCACTTGGCAGTCTCCTGGAAAAAAAACCCAACAATAATAAAAATATAACCTACGTCAACAATACTGTACAGTACATTGCCACAGTATGCCAGAGAATAGAATGAGATAAACTACAATGAAATCTAAAACTTAACGGTCAGGCCACTTTTGCTATTTTTCAGTAGAGCAGAGCAGTATTTGTATTTTAGCATGCTGCATTTGTGTACAGTTTCAAAAAGTAATTAAATGTCTACCTTTCAATCAGTTTTTCATTACTTTAAGACACCGGCATTTTAATCATTCATATTTCACCTCAAGATTGTGAAATAGTGCAAATAACATGAACACATAAGTAATGATATGGTAGCTTTGAAAGCTTTATTACAGCACTCTACAGATAAGAAAATCTTCACCACAATCAAAACACACCTTTCCAGAAAAAAAAACTACTCTTTAGAAAGCTGAATCTATTTTTGCTGGCAGTTTTTTATTATTTAGACAAACATCATTTTGACAAGGAGAACTGTTACAGCCCATCATGTTTACCAGGTCATGTCAGCCAGTGTGTGAAGTTCCCTTTAATCTTGGTAACAAGCTATAAAACCTAAATTAAGTTGCAGTCATTGGAAAAAGAAGGAATGAATAAGCATAAGCCGCTGATAAAGCCCAATAAAATCTAAATGTAAATAAAGCAAACAGTAGCATGAGTTTCAAAAAGCTTGAGTTATATTTGAACAGTTAAAAGGGGAATGACAACTGTCTATGTAAAAATACTGCACTATATCAATGCTATTTAAGTTGGGTTTATTTCCTTACACTTATAACAATGTCCAAATCAAAGTCATAAATGTGTAACATCTCCTTACTTAAATGAGTATACTTGCCTTGTTCAATGTAAATCTACAGCTTGTTCAATGTCAACAGCCTATTTTTTTATTTTGCATTTTACTTTCATAGCATATTGCAGCTCCATTAAACTCAAATTCTTTGGGGTCAGCAATCAATTTAGGGAAAAATTGAGTTTTAATGTAGCGTGTGTGGTAGACGTATTAAACAACACCGATTAGATGCATTAAATTATCTGGTTGGCTCTGGTCAACAACTCCTAAATGATCATTTTGAGGCACTAGAAGCAGGCACCCAATTTTCACAACTAAAAAGCTATTTGTATAAACATTTTAGAACATAAGTTTACAAATAAGAGAAGACATTTAGTTTGTTTGGTAGCTGATTGATCGAAGGGTCTTACCCAAACAATTTCTGAAAGATGCCAAGTTATACATTATAAGGTATAATAGGTTCTGCGCATCAAAAGTTAATAACCTTTATAACTTAAGTTATAGTCTACCATGATAGGCCTATTATAAAAGTATAAAAGTCACAGGCTAGCACCATGTAGAAGGAAATAAGCTGTACATCAGTGATGCAAACTTCCACTAGGTCGCGGTCTTAATGGATTGTGTTCCATTACTCTCATAGAATCTCGTAAAGAACATGTCTGACTATCTTGTAAAAAAGGTACAAGTGATGAGTAGCATCAGGATAAGTGTTGTCCTGTTGGAATGTTGTCATGCAGGATGATCCCACAAGAGGGGTAGCAAGTGAGATCCAGGGAGATGATTACTTACAGCATAGTGCAGCCAGGTTGCATTAATTATTAGAAGTGGAGCTCTGTAACGAGTAGATGCTCTTGAACATACTACCACACCTGGCCCCCCAACTGATATTGGCAAAGTGCTGCAACTTGTGGCCCATGTATGATAGAATGTGTTGGCTTTAATGTCTTGCCATGTTGTAAATTGCTGTGCATTTTTTAGACTTACTCCACCCTCCAACATACTAGTTGCCTACATTGTTCTCTTCATTAGCATGAAATTTTGGTTTTCTATATTTTTCTGTCTTTATTGTCACCATTCATAATCTGTGCACATAGAATCCTCTTTGAGACTAATTAGGTGCTAATTAACAGTCAATGTAACAGTCAAAGTCACTTGAGTGTATGACATCCAAAACATTTAATCAATATACAAAATCACTAAACATTATTTTACAGGAACCATCTATGTACATTGAAAATAAGAACACATTTATGCACAATATATATTTTGCAAGTTCTACAATTAATGCACTTATCCAAATGCTGAAATGAGACCATTAAACAAAAAACATGTTCCTCCTCTGTTTTTGCATGCGTCTGCAGTATGTCTAACAAGGATAAATGATGCATCGACTGTTGCATCCCATTCATGTCAAATAGGTTATTTTTTTAAAAGGTCTGGGCCTTTTCCAAGCGATGAAAGTATTCACTCATCCCATCTTTCTTCCTTTACTTTAAATACTTTGGTGCATACTTCTCTAATTAAATTTTCAATTAAATGAGCTTAAAAGAGAAATTGAAGATACAGAAAGCACAGATATACTCACAGGCCCAAACTCTGCTAAACTAAGAACTCACAACAGGTTACTGGTGATACAATAACAGTATAAAATAATAACATTGGCATAAATTACATTAGAAAGGTTGACGATTAAGATAACCCACACAAAGGATGATGTTTAGTTACAAATAATGTAATAATTGTAAACAATAGTTCTTCATATAAAAAAGTATTTTTTTGCTTACTTATTGCTAATCAATAAAAAGGACATCTGCACTGTAGTCAAACTACATTACAACTCTACAGCTACAAATCAAAAGATGTCAAACACTTGACTGAGGCTACACCAATTACATATTTCTATTTGTTGTGTACTAAAAATACATAGACAGTTGAACTAGTGTAAGACAGTTAGCTGCCAATAAATCATACCGTACAAGAAATGAGTCAGAAAGAGCATATTTGATTATTAGTTCATTTGCTAAGCATATCCTACATTCTGTGTGCACTTCATCGAGCGCTTGTCACTGGATTTTCAACTGATCCTTTATACAGCTGAAGGAAAGGCTGAGGTTTACTGCAATGAAGCCCTGTACTTAATGTCTTTTACTCCTTTTTTTATTCTATAGTTGCCTTGACACTGGTAGCATGACATAAATAACCAGACCTTAAAATATAATGCTCATGCTCCCTGGCTCACAAATGCAATTTTATACTTTAACACCACTGTGACATTACTGTAATTCCTAATAATTTTGCTGAAAACCATGCGAAAGGTTCAAATTATCTACTACAACTTGAAAGGAGGCTTAACCAAAGTGTTTATATTGTGTATTTCTATAGGCCTTTTTCTGTCTTTTCTTAATCAAAATACAGTGACTACACTCTGAAGAATTTGCAGTTTCATCATTAAACTGTAAAGCTGGAACATTAAAATTCAAACATGACAACTAAGACCACTTACTGCATTTTGCTGCTGACAGACCCACTCAGTAAAATTAATATGCAAAATTATACAGTCTAACTCTTCCCATAAATGTGTGAGATGTACTGCAACGATGATGTATTTTACATGAGCAGGGATTGTTACCGATAAAAGAATCTCAGTAGGATTTAATGTATTTGTAACCAAAGCCAAGTTTGGAAACCATGCTCGTAGCCTTATCAGAGACTGCAGCAGAACAGAGAAGCTTTTAATGAAGGTAAAGTGCTCTTCCATTCCATCCGCCCCAATATCTGTAGCATACTCATTCGCTTATGGACTTCTAATGCAGTTACACCAATACCAGAGCCAAGTTTCAAATTAAATATGTTTTGCAATCAATAGCATTTCTATCATTATTTGAACTGTTTACTGTGGCACGCCCCCTTTCTGGCTACAATCTACGATTTGTTTTATATAACCCTGACTGTATCGCACTATTACATATCAGTTTAAATTATCAAATTAACACTAACTTTCAAAGGGAAATTCACTTTTTTTCCCCAACAAAAAAAATCAAAGGTATTGTCTTGCCAGATGGTGGCAGTAGAACTTCATAATTTGTGTCAAAACCTAATTTTACATTTAAATTTCTACTAAACCACATGTCAAAGTAGAAATGTTAAGCCGCAGAAAATTATTTTATTCTTTTCAATTAGACTGGGTACCATAACATGAGAAGAACACTGTGAGTAATAAAAATTAAGTCAAAAACTATGTTTGAACAGTGCAGATTTATCCTGTTTCCGTGTATATGATGATAAAGATCTCCATATCACTAACTATTGTATGTTTTCTGTAAATTATTATTAAATATTGCACATTTTAAGCAAACTGTTTAACATTCTGCAATCCACTGTGAGACTCCAACACTACTGAGAAATGATGAGCGGCCAGTCTCCTGCTACTCCAAACAAATGGATATGTAGCCCAGCTAAAATATGCCTCTGACAAGTGGCAACCAGAATTAAAATGAGGAGCCAAGCTAGAAATGTAGTGATGATAGTGGAAAGAAGAGCAAAATAATCTGTGATTGTGAGAAACATTGCTTGCCAATGTTACAACCCTGATTTCGGAGAACAGGAACTTCTGATTGACATGTTGAAAGGTTTTTAGTATATTGATAAAAAAATACATTAATTTACAGCCTGAAATAAATCATGACTGTCATGATTCAACAAGCAAACACTTTAAGAGCCAATAAGCATTTTTATATCATGTTTTGCAAGTTCTATGAAACACTCAGACCTCACTGCCCCTTTAGTGAGGTCTCAAAAAGCAGAACAAACAGGAAACGGATATGAATTTATCACCTGAATCTAGAAACACACGGCTCCAATATGTATATACACACTGCTGTATCTACTAAAAAAATGTAATGGAATAAGACTTAAGAAATCAATTGTGTTCCAAAGTTAATGTATATAACAGGAATTATCCAGTACAAAATGAAGAAAAAAAATAGAAAAGATTTGTATTTCCTAATATACTATAAATATTCATTCTTTTATGTTAATATATTTTTGCAATAAAACAGAGAAAAGGGCTGTATTGAACAGAACACAGGAAAAGAAACTATTTAAATTTACCACCAAAAACATGTCTTGGGCTACTGACCTACTGGAGATGTCATTCAGATGAGAAACCTTGTAAAATCCAGCCCCCCAGTTTCGTGGTTGTTAAAATTCACTCCTTGAAAAGGCACAGGGATTGTTGACCCCCTGTGCCCTGGCCAAATTCCACATCTTGAAATTTCACTTCTGCAACAGTGACTGGGCCCCTTTGAAAAAGCTCAAAGGGCTACCCTGTGTAAATACCTTCAGCAACCTAATTGCATTAAGGGTGTGCTCTATGCACAGACCAGACCTCTTTTTTCTCCAAAGTAGGAACCACATGTTAGCTGAGCAGAAAAAGAAAGAAGTGTTGCTTGTTTGCATTTTGTCTCAGAGTTAGTTAGCTCAATTTTATTAGCCACCAAGAACTTTACTTATATACAAAAACATATTTGTCTACCCTCTTCTAATTGAAGAAGGCTCAAGTTAGTATTTAAGCTTTTTTTTTCCAGTTTCTGGGATTTCACAAAAAGAACTTTTTTTCCCCCAGTATAAAGACCGAGACAATCACAGTGAATCTTGTTCTCCAGAACTACTCCAGAAGTGTTTGTTTATATGTTTTGTTTGTTTACATAGTCCATTGGCAAACCATGGCATTTTGTCTTGGAGAATATTTCAAGATTCAATCAATAAAACAAAACACTCAAAGCCTTTTCTAGGATGTTTTTATGCTTTAGGGGAGTGTTTTTCAATAAATCTTAAATAAATACATAATCAGGTTTTCAAATGCAGGGTGTAAAAACAACATTTCTATTAGAAACATGAGTTTCATTCAATGTTTTTTTTTTCATTTTCAGAAAATAAAACCAGTTAGGAGTTAGATCACGACAGAAATAAACTACTTAATAAACAAAAGATTTTAACACAGCATGTTTTGTAAAAGCAAACAGCTTGTAGTGTGATAAGGACATGGAAATATTTATTTCTCCCTGTGAACACCTTTCTTGTTACGTTGTTACTGCTTTCTGCTAGAATATTTACATAGGACATTTGAGACTGACTTGTCACTGAGCCCCTACAGATGAAAAGCTCAGAAATATCCTCTTGTAATTTTGATTTCATTGAGTGGTCTTCTGAAACGTTCGTGACAGCAGCTGAATAATCAACAACCAAACTGGTGTTTAAAAACAAGAAGATACACTGATGGAAACTAATCCAAACTACCCTTAATGTACGCGACCCATGATTAACAGCTCTTCATGTCAGCTGCGTCTGGGAATATGCTACATTTCTGTACTTCCTTATGTAACCAATATCCCTCCAGTTCTATCTCTGCTAAAGCAATACATGATTTTAAAAACAAAAAATACATTACGTTTAATGGACTACAGTAATAGCCTAGCTGTCCAAACGGAGAGATCAAGTGATATGGTACTGCAATTCACATTTCTATTTCCATCTACATTAACCGGTTTAATCGTGGGTTTATTAAATTAAGAATACCAGTGACGCACGTACATTCACTGAATTCTAAAAGAAAATCTCAGGTATTGTAAAAAAAAAACACAAATTACAACAGCCTTTAATTAACTTATCACGCTATCACGAATGAAAAACATACACCTAAGCATTTAAATATGCAAGACAAATCGTTTTTGAATCGGCACAAAACGCAAAGCACAATGATGAGAATCATTTCAAAAACTTAGAACAATACAACAAAAGATTAAGACAAAAGACAATCATACAACACATCAATCACTTTCAATTACTTTCTTGGTAATGGTCTATGCACACCCCACTGGGAATGAGAATTTAATGCTTAACTTAAATGCTAACATCCAAAAGAGTTACTCGAAAAAAGTCTATACTGAAATGAAGAGCTCACAAAACCCTGTATATATAAGGGTAGGTTTTTGGAACAAAAAAACAACTCAGGGCACTAATAAATATACCATATGACAATTAAATATATCGAAAAATATATTTAATAAAAATTTTATTTAATCGGGTACTGAATGCTAAATTTGGAAACAGATATAACCCTCTGCCACTTATGTACATTTTAAAATGTTATTGTTAGTGTATGTCAGTTGCACTGCGTTTCATATTAAGTATCCCTCTAACTTTCTAGAATAGGTTAACCTGCTTTTTGTGTAGAAACTATCAATAGAGATTACGTCCAGCCGCCGGAGACCATGTTAAATTAATTATGAAGGTGTGACCGTTCTATGGACACCCAGCAGCATTCCATCTCCATTAATTTATAATGGCAACGCACACTCGGTATGGTCAGGACACCCAAAGTGTAGCAGTTGTCACAGAGCCAAGTAAAAACAGGGCACCAAATGTGTAGAAATAACAGGCTCCTATTCACAAGCCAACGCGACCTCAGAAGGGTCGTTTCAAACAGTTTAATAGAGCACTACACTTACAATGGTCTTTACTACCATTTGGAATTCACTTGGAAAGAATACACAAGCTCATCTATCTATATATATATTTAAAAAGGGTGTTTCATGCGCAAGAAGAACGAAAATTAAAAGTTGAATTTGATATTTCTCATTTTGACAAAACGATTCTAATATTTTAAAGGCTGCAGACTGCAACAGCGTATGGCAAGCTGCACATTATCCTTAAATCAATCCAAATTAAAATAAAGGTAACTACATATCACTGAATTCATTACTTATATGCATTCAGTGTCCGGATTCACAACTAGTGGGGAAACCACTTAAAAGGCAGAATAATCATACACATGTAAAATACAGTAAGTAAAGTTTAAAATACATTTTAAAAAGTATTAGAGAAATTAGCTGGTACCGTTTGCATTTAAGAATCTGTTTAAAGGACGTTTACACGAGAAACGGAAACAAGCACTCTTGATTTTTTAACCTTAGAAATCCGAGATAAATCCTTTAATTTTAAGTACACTGCGTAGAAAAATGCGACTATAAAAAGTGACATAAATGCAAATTACCATGATATATTTTGTTAAAAAATCCAGTTTTTACAGTACAATACTAAGTTTATTTTATATAAGTTTATATTATATAACGTATACTAACGCTTCAAAATACATATGGAAAACAATCCAATTTATCTCTGTAAACAGGTTAACTGCAAGGAAGCCCAATTAAACTAAGATAATATACCAAATGAAACATGCATACGTTTCTATATTTGTATATTACATTTTTATTATTAATGGCTATAGTAGTTGTCAATCATTCACCTTGTAAATTGCAAAATCATGCCAAAGAAACGCTTTACATTAAACTGCAAGTCCATCCCACGTAATCGTACGCGCTGTACTAATACCAAAAGTTAAAGAACAAACTAGCTAAAGCGATGAAGATAAACATATAAGGGGAATAATTCCCATCAGAAACACTTTAAAAGAATAATAAAACAAGTTACCTATGTAGACCCTGGAAGCGAGAGCGATCAGGACCAGCAGAGAGAGAAGAGGAGATGGTAGGAGGAGGCGATCAGCCCCGGGGTAGTAAAATCTGGCTTTCCCCATACCCATCCATCCAGGTCGCGGTAGTGAGGGACTCAAATACTCCACGGGAGGAACAGAGGTGGACTTGCGGCAATGCCGGGAAATCGGGCCTCTGCTCTCCCCTTTCCCACTGCGCTCCAGACGCCTCGATCGCGCAACTGCATTAAAAACGGATGGGAAAAGAAAATGTGTGAAAGTACAGCATATGCAGAGCAGCACTAAAAAAAAAAGTGGAGAGAAAATTCCAATCGGTCACACTTCTCGTCCGAACACCTGCAGGACACCAGTTCGCTAGCTTTTTTGGCTGCTATCTGACTGACTGTGCCACTCGTCACGGCTGCGATCAATCTCAGCTCTACACTAACCCCAGACACGCACACAGCACATCTCTCTCTCACACACACACGCTCGGAAAATCCACCCCCCTTTTCCGAGTGATCAATCGCAAATCAACCAAACCCTGGCCGGCACTTGAACGGAACACCCGCCCCGCACAAGCACACAGGCACCGCCCCAACAGCGGCTGGAAGGGATCCCGAGGGAGCCCGCTCGCCTGCGGGGTAGACTTGTTCAACCATCGGGGGGAAAAAGACCCCTTTTAACCCTCGAGGCTCGATTTAACTATGACCCCCCCCCCAAGATGGTTACATGTGCATTTTTATACGAATTCTGAATTGTAGTGTGTTTTACAACATTGGAACAATGAGAACTTTATTTACTGGTATCACAGTCTTACGGAAATTCCTGGGGTATTTTTGTGGTGTTTTTAAGGAACTCCTGGTGAAGCCAATCTCGAATATGGTCCGGAGAAGATAATGTAACGCATACGGCCGAACCCCGAAGCGTTACAATAATATAGAATATTATCTTAGTTGTCAGCCAAGTTAGGTGTTTCTTAAGACAACAAAAAGCTTGAGCAAGGAACAGGAATTGCTGTAAATCGACGTTCATACCGCTTGTTTATCAGCAGTACAAGATCAGGGGTTTGAGGCCCCCTCTGAACATCTACTGTATATGGAACTTGTCCTGTTCAAAACTTTGCAGAATGAATACATTAATGTCAGGTTGGGGTAAACAGTATACCCTATGGCAGTGTTCAGTTCTCTACATACAATGTAAGTTTTTTATTGTTGGTTTAAAACAAATCTTACAGAAAATAAATATCCATTCAGTCTTAAAAGTATACAATCTATTCCAACGACTCTTTTTTATGAGGATGATTAATAACTATGCGCAGAGGAGTGGATTTCTATTTATCCTGCATTCTAAAGCTGGAGTGACGAGCAACTCCAAAGGCGAATTGAGAATTTATGCGAACTGCTGTTAGCATAGGAAGATCTGCATACATGTAAACATGTATTCATGTGTTTGGTATGTCTATGATGTAACTAGTCTGTCAGGCTAATTCAGTGATCTTGGTATTCACATGTGCAAAGACTCGAGAGGGTTTTTTTTTTTGTCTCACAAAATCAGATAGTACACAGTGTGTCGCATTAATTATACCCACACAAGATCTTTCGTGATGTCTTTCTGCTGCCCTGTAAATGAGACAAATGTACTCAGAGTCAAGCAAAGTCCTTACTTCATAACTTAAGTATATAAACATGACCAGAACTGTTTTAATACCTACGAAAAGAAGGTCACAGTTTATTTTTCACCATGATCAAAGCAGAGAAAGCCTCAACTAACTAGTGAAGTATTTACAAGAGTATGCTTTTAATTTTTTTTTGTAAAAGGGGTGATATCAGCTACCTAAAACAGACCACCTGTCGCAACCGACCGCACAAGGATGCTTATGAAATTCTGAGTCAATGTTTTTCTTTGTAGAATCTATGGGTAGAATCAAGACAGCTACTTTTCATTGGTTACAGTAAATGTCAATCGCCACTCCCCACAGTTGTAAACTCGAGAGATTAGGTTTCCCATTTCAAGATCGGTTGAGATCTACCCGATAGACAGAAGTATCTGGTGTATTGTCGGATTAACGGGACAACATTATAGAATATACATTTTAAACGCTAATCGCACGCTTATAATTTGTTGAAAGTAACGTGTTACCGTAAAACGTAGTACTGTTCAGTACTCTTCAGTGTCATAATGTTTTAGTTTATAATTTTTAACAAAAAGTTCGAGAAAAACTGTAAGAAACAGGCTTTTATTGACATTTAAAATGTTGTATAGTGGATAGTTATACATCGTTAAGAATTGTTATGCATTATATATTGTATTACTAATTGTTATGTTTCAGATTGAATGCACACTATCCACATTTTGATTATAACTAAAACATTTTAATAAGACGGTAAACTATAGTTTGTATTTTAAGATACAAACACAACAGTAATTAAACAACATGAAACAATGTAGAACGTACAATGATTAAATATGAATTATTAACACGTTTTATTACAATTTTAAATACAGAATAACCAGTCGTAACTGTAAAATGCCTCTTAAATTCGTGTTAGTTGAAAACGATCTATGTTAGTTCGGTTAAGATTTATGTTCTTAGAAAAATTAAAGTAATCGTAAAAGCATAGACGACACATGCATGGTCAGTGTTGCAGAGCACCTTTCCTTTTGAAAACAAGGTCAGTCCGATTATGCTGGAGTGTAAATGCGCTGGTAGTCCACAGGAGGAGCAGAAGAGTCACAAGTGAAAAACAGAAAACTCTTCATCGCCCTGTTTTGCGTTCGGATGCTTAACTGCCAACTCTTAAACTCAATTGCACTTCTAAGGTTCTAGTGTAGGTCTGGCCCAATCCAGTCGTGGTCTTGAAGGGTTGGTGTGTCTGTATATAACTCAGCTCTAAATGACCTAAATTAACTAGATTTTTTAGTTAACTAGTTTTGCAAATTCTAGCTTTTTGCAGGTTTAAATAAACCTAGACAATTTTATAGACACCCAAATCAAACATGACCATGAAAGAACTTTAGTAACATCTTGGCAGTCTAGAACATATTCAGATATTCAAAAAATCAAGGTTATTTGTTCAGGGTACACTTGTTTTTTTCCAAGTGTACCCTGGGCTGGCTATCCAAAGCTGATATTGGAGACAAACGCATACATACTGTAATGTATGTTTACATTCTGTTAATTCACAAAATCCTTATCAGGATAAGTAATTTAAGAAAAAGAAAATATTATTGTTTGAATACAAAACAAACACAAACTGGGCTGACCTAGCTAGAAGAGAAATTGTATTTGGAGTGTGTGTGTTTTCATACCAACTGCACTCTCAATTGCTTAATCAAACGCTTAATTTAGCAAATCCCTTTTTAAGCAGACTGGTTATAATTGCTTTCTACTCTTAAAGAGCTGGTGACATTAAGCTACTATATCCACAACAGTGTGTAGCAGATATACAAATGTTTGAATATGAAAAAAAAGTTTGTTTGAAAATTAGTAGTTATTCAGAGTTTGATTAAGTTACTGATAGTTCAATATAAATGAAAACCAGAAGGCACAGAGGCTCTGAGAGTCAGGGCCCAAAATAAATGTAAAAACTCAGCCGACCCATCAAATACACTTTCCAAAACCAATACATGGTGGCAACTTTCCATTAGGTAGGTGGAAGGAGCTGCTGGTAAACTAAAAACTGGCATCAGCAGACATGCTAGGAATTTGTGATTGGCAGTTCGGTTAAATTTGGGTTGTATCTGGGCTTGGGTTTGGAAAGCCCTGTGTTAAATGCAGTATAACGGAGACCTCCCAGATTGAAAGAATATGAAATAGTAATGAATGTTCATTGTGTGTTTTCTGTTCTTCACAGAATGATGCAGAATGACACCTTCAACTACAGTATGATTCTCCTAAAGTGCATTTTGAAAGGAGTTCAAGTTAACAATATTCCATTTTGTTCCTATTTCAATAAAGAGGACAAGCAAGCATTTATTATTTTTTTATTTGATTACTTACGTATTCATTTATTAAAGTGCTAACATTGGGCCGGTATATTTCAGTACAATCACCTAGCGATACATTCCATTCCAAATTATTCTACATTATTATTCATGACAGGATACATGTTTCCATCTAAATCTACTTTCATTTTACTTACTTGATTTCATGATCCTGCTCCAAGCAAATAATACTTTCATTTACAAGACTCTCTAGTCCTACTTATTTTTAATATCACTGTGCGCTGGCTTTCAAATATTTTGTCTACCGCAGATGCTCATTATGTAAATTGACTCTATTCCTATAGACGTTATCATTTTCTTGGGCTCATTATAGGTCAATGGTGGTCTGATTTGTGTCTCAAAAACATATTTTTACTAAAAACCAAGGTCATTTGGGTAATGATGTGTCATTTTTGTATAACAACAAATTCAAATCTTTTCTCTGTTTTAAGGATCATAATGAAAAACACAATTATTTTCCAGTCATATAGGGAACTGTACACATGCTACAAAACGTCAGCTCAAATGCAGTTTGTAAGAGTTCATACCACTATGGCTAGAAATATACAAATAAAGTACTGTAGATAAGACAATAAGCACGGTAAAATAGGAAGCAAAGGAAAACAGCATTGCCATATTTTTTAATTAAACAAGACAAAGAAAAACATATTCTAAATGTCAGATGCAATTAATAAGGAGAGTTATACAATCTCTTCATCATTGGTATTCAAAACCAGCAACCTTATAGGTGAGACTGGCCTTCAATGGGTCTCTTTCGTGTCAAGTGGGGCTGGTGTTAGATTCTCCAGACCTCATGAGCATGAGGCCAATATGACATTATGGTTTCATACCACTCAAAGATTTTTTTCATTTTCTTTGTGTAATAGGACTCTCAAAATCTTCTGTGAGTTTACACATCAGTTTTTGGTCCGAAAGTGCCTTGTCTCTTGCATAAACTACAAGATATGACAAAGGCAGTGCTGCAAATTCCCCCCAAAAAACTCATGCTTAAGTTAAATATAAAGATAGGGAGTAATTAAAAAGTGAATAATCAAAACTTTCGAATAGAAAATAATCTTGCAAAGGCTCCAGTTAGGCCTTGTCATGCTGAAAAAAAGAAGAAAGAAAACACAACATTTCGGCTGTGGAGCCTTCTTCAGGTGACAAGATTTCTTCGGGTTTCCTAATCAAGGAGCACAAATTTTAATGACTGAACTTGATTTTTGCTTTTAATGTGCAATGTGTTTTAATTTTTTTTTTTTCTTGGCTGTTTGTAGCGGATTGAGGCGTACAGCAATAGGCTGTTAATCAGCTACTTTGAACTCGTTATCCCTTGGACAGGTTTAAATTGATTCTTTGAATAACACTCACATTTCCTAAATGGGTACAACTAAAGAGTGAAATTAAAAAATAAAGGTCTATCACACACCTGAGGACGGCTACAGAAAAATGGAAGAGTTATGTATCATTCCCTTAAGTTAAGCATAATTAATTATCATGAAGTACACAGATCCAGACAGTAATCCTACTGTACCTACATTCAGGAGACTAAGTAGGTACAGCAATTCTAAACTTTTGAAGTGGTGGTTTCTATCTTTATGAAAGAGGACCACAGGATGTGTTCCAATTATAGACAGATTGCAGTCCTCATCCTCATAGGTAAAGTAATGGAAAGGAGACTTTCTAGAATCTAAAGCAGTGTAAGAGAATGAGGTACGCTTTTTAGTTGTTTGGGTTTTTTTTTGTTTCCTTAATTTCAGTTTGAAATAATCCAGCTTGATACAAGAACTTGTTTCTTGTCACATATAGGAGCAAGCAAGACTTTTCTCAAGGTTTCCTTTTGCCTGCTTTTTCACCTCCTCAGGAGTAACCCATACAAAACCAAAAAAAATTTCGCCTTAAGCATGTACATTTTTCTGACTATTAGGTAGCCTGAATAGTCAGAAAAAAGCTTTTCATTTTTGTTTACATAAGTAAATTCACATAGTTTAAGTTATCCAAATAGCATCAGTTCTTTTTGTACTTTATATTGGTTTTAAAGTATTTTCTGTCATTACTGCATAATTAGCATAATGTATATAACTGGTAAATGAAATGGAAATCTAATTGGTAAATTGATTCTTAAAATGGTAAATGACAATGATGTAACTGCTGTGCTGAGTGCAGGATGTCAGAAGACAGTTTGTCAAGACAGGACATACTGTCTAGATTACCATTTTAGCCGAGTGAAATTGCTAAACTTTGCACAATATGTATTGGCGCTTCTTCTTTTGTTTCTATGTTGTAATCTTTCTTGTCCTAAGGAAAGGGGAAGTATTAGAAAGGGACTAAGTGCTGTATTTTTCTACTGCATACAACATCTTTATAAAAAGCCTGTGCTGCCTTTAGCAAGTTGAGTCTCTGATGCACTCTGCAGAGTGACAGCAGGGCTCCCAATATTGCAATATTGAAATAAAGACCTTACTCAGGTGAGAACTCTCTCTTGTGGCTTCCTTGATAGGTATATTTCCATGACTTAAGTCACCTAAGATAATTTGGATAATAAGTCAACAAAATATAAACTTTAAACTCATTTGGAAACATTGGCACTTAAGGAGGTAGAAATTAAACAAAGTGGCAGTTGGAGACTCAATACAGATTACAGATCTCCATTGCAATAAAAATTAAACAGAACTGGAGGAACTTAAGAAGTCTTTTAAAGAGATTGTCTCACTATGGGAGAGATGGTTGGGGAACCAAGGGATGCAGATAAAATGGCAGCCAGGAGCTGCATGTTCAGAGACTGCTGGAGCAGGTGTCTGGAGAAGGCGTTCTCCTTACTGGTCCTGGGGGAAAGTTTCAGAAGGCAATCTCTAACATGTTAAAGAGCTGAAATCTGACTAATAAATTAGGTTAAGGTTCAACTGTGTACCTGAGAGCTTGGCCGGAAGAAACTTGCAGGTATGTAGTCCTCCAGGACCACGACTGGGAATCCCTGGTCTGGAGGATTGATAGACCATAGGGTACCACTTACAAAAATTAGGATTCCTGTGCATACCCCCAATTAAAGGAGCCCACACCCCCAGTTGAAAGTGAGATTAAATTATTAAGGTACAGTAAAGATGGTATAGTGGAAATGAATGATAGGGACTCTTTGTACAGTATGTTGCTGCCTGGTGCACAGGCTCCTGGTCAGGACTGTGTTGGAACTAATTGTCACGGTCGATGTTGGAACAAATGATATAGAAAAAGGCTGACAGGTAATTCTGCAAAACTAATTTAAGGAGTGATCTCGAACACTTAGAGCAAACATAGAACATTTACATTGGTCTTTTCAGCAATTCTAACAGTGAAAATCCAGGAAAGAAATACCAATTAAGGATTTTTAACATAACAGAAGCCTTGGTGCAGAGAAGACCAGTTTGGTTTTACACAGCACTAAGGATCCTTCTGGAACATACATGACTTGTACAAACTGGACAGGTTGCACTTGATTCTGAGAGGCACTGATGGATTGGTGAAGTGTAGAGTTACTGAGATCTATTTAAGCTAGAAAACGCAGGGGCAGGGAGATCTCAACACCATTTCTGGTATGATAAGGAAAGCACAGCGTAATAGTAACAACACTGAAAAATAACCTGCAAGCTGTGCTGAAACCATACAATTCACTCATAAATCCTTGTTTAGAACATTGTGTATAGTTGTGGTCAGCATGTTACAATAAAGTTATTACTGCTCTGGAATAAGTTCATTTTGGGGCTTAAAGTAGTGTATTACACTGAGAAGCTAAAAACAAACCAAAACTTTTTAATTTCGATTGGGGAAGACAATGAAGAGACCTGACTGAAGTAATTGAAATCCTTACAGGTATTAACCAAATCAACCGAATTAATTTCACCAGAATCCTCAGTGAGACACAAACAAGAGGACATAAGTAGAAACCACAGAGAGTGCATTTAAACTGAGAACAGGAAGCTAGGGTTACACAAAGGGTTATAGGGATCTGGAACATGTTGTTACAGCTGATATCCTGACTGCTTTCAAGAAATGGCTGAATGAGATCCTTGGATTACTGAACTAATAGCAGTTCAAAGATGGAAGCTAAATGTTCTTAATGCACCCAGAATGAAGAAGATCTGCTCCAGGCGTGTTATTTGCTTTAACTGTAATTGCAAAGCACTGTTACTTTGTGTTTGAGTTGTGTCATATGTGAATTTTGCAGAAACCTGTTTATAGTTCTGCACAGCAAATGTTAAAATCTAACAACCGTATGCCATTCCAGTGATTTCTTTAACTATTTACTATGTTATTCTATGAAAACCTGACATCAGACGTATCAGCTCTGTTGCCTGTGAAGACGCCTGCTGAAAGTCCTCTGCTAGTTTCCTTTATTCTTTTTCCAGCTCAGTATCCACAAAGCTGCCTTTGAGTATCATGTGAAGGATAGTTTGCTGTCCTCCTGCACTCATTTCCTTGCAGGCTCATTCACTTTAATAATAACTGACTTCCTCGGACCTTTCTGACAGCAGTGAGTGTGTGGGCTAATTCTTGTCATATGAATGCCACAGTGTCAGTAACAAAACCCCTCTTCATTGAACAGCAGCAGCAGCAAGTCTATAAACTTGACTCCGCCATGCAACAGAGGAGAAATAAGCTTGCCTCCAGTTTTGTATTTTTTTTCCTTTTCTTTTCTCTGTCCCCACAGCTGTTGGCACTGCCAGTTTTATGACGTTGTCTCCTCCACTCCGTCTCTCTTTCCACACTGCCAGCACTTTAAAACACTATGTATATTGTGCACTCTCAAGAAACAGATGTTATTCTAAAAACCGGAGGGAGAAAAGGCAGTCTTTCCGTGGGCGGCTGTCTTGTTCTGCACTGCCGTACCAGCTGTGGAAAGGTGTGGAGGTTTAGGATTTATTAGTTTAATCCTCTAACTGTCCCACAGTTTAACTAGTCTGTCCAAACTTTGCAAGGTGTTAGAAAAGTACTGGCGCAAAATAGGAATTGGTGTTAAAAAAAATTGCATTAACCTCTGTCTAAACTCTGAAGTGTAAACTAAAACCTTAATGCAATGTTTTCAGGAGTATTGGGATATGCAAATGACATAAGAATGCATGATCCTTTGTATTTTACTCAGCAGTGTCTCAGGAAACATAAAGTTAAAGGGCGTAACCTCATGTCCTTGCTATTTACTTAGAAAACTAATTTTTCAATTTGATTAAAATCTAGTTTTTAGCGGGGGTATATCTACCTATTCATTTTTTTCTGCTTCCAATTAAGTGCTGTTGACCTGCAAGATGATATCTTAATTGACGTGAAACTTGGGTCCAACACAAGTTCCGTTTTCAAGTTTTATGTGTCAATTTAAGAACACAAAAACATACAGAAAAGAAGTTGTTTAGTCAATCTATGCTTGCTCAAATTGTTGCTATTACTAATTATTATTAAGACTCTATCTGGTCAATGATTTTGACCAAAGCAAATTAGATTTGTACACATCTGTACAGCGGGGCATTTTGGAAGAAATAAGTGCTATACTTAGTAGTACAATGACAGCCCTGTTTGTTATATTCTCTATGTGACGTTTAAAAACGAACATATTTGTTTTTGTTTTTGACCAAAATTAAGATATAATTTATATCAAACTCATTTGATTTTGATAGAGCCTCTCATCCCAAAAGCTCTTTCTGCAATCTGTATATAGGAGGTTACCCACTTTATCTAGCCCTGAAGTTCAGTGGTATGTGGAAACCATTGTATGCAAGCAGCCCCACTGCGTAACCAATTGGGTAGAGAAGAGAGAAATTGTTTCAGCAGTTGAACTGAGGGAGATACTTGCTGAGGCTGGATTGTATAAGTGGAATTTAACCAGGCGTATTATTTTTAAAAATGCCTTGAGATTTTTAATGATCTCCTAAGTGTAAAAGCTAAATTCCTCTGTGGGCTTACACAATCTACTGTATGTTACCTAAATTCAATTATTGAAGACATTTCTCTCAATTATATTGGATCTGTTGCAGCTTAGTGGCTGCTGTGTGTCACTCAGGTGAGTGCTGTGCTGTTGCACTTCAAAGGTAGATGAAATGAGTTCCCTTCTATATGTGAAACAAGGCAATTGTTTATTAACATTGTATAATTAATTTCATGTACAAAATCTGATTCTCTCTACTGTCATTCCAAATATAAAAAATGAATCACAAAGGAACTTCACCCCTCAAAGTCGTCATTAACCCCTTGTATTACAACTCTTAACATGACTGATGGCATCTCAGACTTTTTGTTCATAAAATCTATAATACCCTGTGATCACTGGCATCCCATCCAGGGTGTATCCTACCTGCCCCTGTTGATTGGCAAGAGAGGCTCTGGCTCCCCTACGATCCTTAACTATTTAAAGCAGTTAGGAGATGGTTGTATTGTTACAGTATGTATATTTTGTGTACAGTCTCATGTGAAGTAATCAATGATATTAATGAAGTGAAACTGCAATGTTTATTTAGGCAACTTTTCCTTCCACCTTAGGAGCAAAATATAAAAATTTGTTCTGTCTCAAAATGTTCTTGAATTATGGGACAAAGTGACAACCAAAATTAATTAGGATTAAACAAGGATCACATTTAGATGAGGTGTGAAGCAATGCTATTTTATTTCCTCATGAGTGCCAATGAAAGTATGCTAGCTTATTATAAGCTTCAGCTAATTTTTCTTCAAAGTATTACACAGGAATCAGGCCATAGTAGAACACATTGCTTGCCAAGTTATTACAACAATACAGTACAGGGCTAAGTAAATTATATTAGCATGAATATTTTCCCATGTGTGCAATGGACCTGTTTCTTTTCCAGACTGTATCTTGCCTTGTGCTCATTGTCTGCAAGGTTAGACTACAGCTCACTGCAACCCTGTATTTGATTAAGTGGGTGTTAAAAATGGATGGATGAATTTTCCCTTTGTTTTCTGAATAGAGGCTGCAATTTGTATAAGGCCAGTTGATGTGCTATACTAAAGTATTTGTGAAACTGCAAGATATATACAAACAAATGCTTGAGATAAAGTAGAGGTTTATTTGTACTTATCAGGTATAGTTTTCAAACACATAATGTTTCAAACCAGCCACACGCACATTGTCTTACTACATTATCTGTTTTAAGCACCCAAATCTTCATGTTAGAGTTAATATTTTATTTTAGGCTCCTTTCTTTGCTGTTTTCATTAAACCCTTGACATACTTTAGTGTAACTTAACTTAATGAAAATTCAATACCTTTGGATAACCCCCCTAGTGTTAAAGTGTTTAGTGGAAAATTTGAGATACATACAGTATTTGACATTAGGTCGAGCAGATGAGACTATCGCAAACTCACCACACTGCATGGAATAAGGAGTTCATTAACACTAGAATTAATGCTAGTTGAAGCGAAGTTTAGTAGTTTGTCCTCTTTTTTTAATTGAACCCTTTGTACATCCAATTAGGTTTTGAATTGCTATCTTGCTTCTGTTTTGCACTTCTTTAATTAAAACATTGTCCTGCAATTGAGTCCCAAAGAAAATTGATTGTGTAATCAAGTATTATGTAAAAGTCTGAAAAATGCTAGGATATTCAATTTCAGAGCAAAAGTTTTTCCTTTTTCATTCAATCTTTGTGTGAAACACAATGACGTATGCAGTAAGAAAAGCCCCTAATATTTCAGTCTTATATTTAGATTTTCTGTGTTGTTAATACAAAAGCTATTGAGAATAAACCAGAACATGAACTGGAATAGCACTCTTTGGAGATTCTTAGGTGACTCTTTCCAGCTCTGAATTTATATAATGCATTTGCTTTTTAAATTATAAATGCCACATTACTGGAAGAACTGATTTCATTGTCAGTAATGTGGAATTAAAAGCTTATCAGTGTACAAAAATAATTAGAACAACAGTTCTCTGAAAAGACCTGATGCTTGAATAGCTTCAGAATATCACTGCTGAGATGTGAGCAATTCCACTTATTTCATGTAGATATATAAGTAAAAATATAAAAAAAACTGTAAGCAGTTTTAATGATAATGAACATCCTTTACTGTTAAGTACCACAGGGTATGGAAATTTCATTAAAATACATCAAGACTTTGAAATCCAGCATAGGTCAGTTTGCCTTTGATTAAAAGCAAACCTAAAGGCAGACTTTAATTCAAGATGGAATGAAGTTTCAGCTTATAATATGTAAATTTAAAAGGCTTAGCGCTGAAATTAAGTATGTTTGTCATTCATTGAAACAAAAATGGTTCTCTAAGATGTAGCATTTGAACAAATATTTTAAACTGCTATTCAGCTATTCTATGTTTTTATTTGACATATTTTATATTTAAACTGCTAATCTTGTGGAAGGGCTTCTGCAATTTTTTAACAACAGAAAAACACTTTTGGGAATTTTAATGGGTTCTCTGACATGAATAGACATTCGTGAATCCATCCTTGGTACAAATTACTGTACCTCGAGAATGATGAAAACATACTCACATGAGGAGAGGTATAGGTAAGGTAATTGTTCAATATATTAAAACTATATACAGTATGAACTATTGGTTAATACAGAAGTGTATAATACATTTTTAAAAAATATATGGACATTTTTTACTTGTGTTGCTTTTTTAATCTTATTTTTTCCTCTTGTGAGTGTATGTGTGGGCAGTATGGTGGTTACAATCACTGCCTCACAGCACTGGGGCCCTGGGTTCAATTCTAGACCTGGGGCACTATCTGTGTGGAGTTCATTTGTTATCCCTGTGTTCACATGGGTTTCCTCCCACAGTCCAAAGACTTACTGATACAGCAGGTTAATTGGCTTCTTGCAAAATTGGCCCTGGTTTGTCTGTGTGTGCCCTGTGATGGACTGGTGTCCTGTCCAGGGGGTACCCTGCCTTGGACCCGTTGTGATGTAGGATAGGCTCTGGCTCCCCAAGGATGAAGGGGTTGGATGAAGGTGTTAAAAAATGGATGAAATTATGTAAGTGTAGATAGATGTCAGAACCTGAACTAAATGAGACAAGAAAGCCACACAGAAATCTGAAACTAGCCAAGTAATTGGTTGGCAATGGCTAGCCTGAAAGACAAGGGAATATTGTGGTAATTACAAGAAATTTCAATTACAACGCAATGCTTTGCCTGATATGAAGGGTTGGAGTCATTCTGCCAGTGTATAATCAAAGATAGAATGTACATTTGTAAAAAAAGATAATATGTGGTTGCAGATTAAAAACTTGTTTCATGAAGACGTAGAATGTTTTCAGGGTCTAAGATATTACAGTTGTTCACCTGCTGCTGTCCCATGTGTCCATTTTCATCACAAAGTCAAAGAAACAATTACTGATTTTACTTGGTAAAATAAATAATACGTTGAAACTAAAAATGAAGGTCAGTATCATCACTAATGTATATAATATTATTCAGGCTGATAATCCTAGCTTCTGAAGTTGTCAGTTGAATTTTTAAAAGACAGAAAATGCAGTACTTACACACATTTTTGGATGCAGGCCATTGCGCACCAGTTCAAACAGTATGGGGATTTATTTGAAATGTGGCCTTGGGAAATAATTTGTGCTGCAGAAGTAAACTGATTTTGACATGTAAGGGGGAACAAGGTCACACATAAACTGTTTTGCAAGAAAAATAGCCTAAAATATATATAAAAAAAAAGATATAGCTTGCCAATGAGGAAAAAATATATTTAGTGCCAGGAAAAAGGTTTGTGAATCACCTGAGTTGGTCAATTTTCTTGCATACTGTATATGAGACTTAAAAGTAATTAAAGCTTCAATAAAAGGTGAACATACTGTAACCATATTAAACACATAAGGAAGACTTAAGATATATTTGGATTATTTAATTAACAAAATAACCCAACAGTAATGTGTGATTTAATATGTGAACTCTTAGATTCAGTAACTTGTGGTACCTTCTTGGGCGGCAACATTAATAAATCTCTCTCATCCACTTTTATGAGTTCTGACCCATTCTTCTGCTTCACATTGGTGAAATTTGAAGGTTTCCTTTTATGAATAGTTCACTCATGTCAAGTCATTTGGGTCCTGAGGTACCAGTGCAGCCCCAAACCATGATACGCCCACCACCATGCTTGGCGTCTGAGTCTCAGTTCTTCTGTTGAAAGGCAGTGTTTCTCATGGCCAAAAAAGTTCAATTTGCCTGTTGAATATGCATGTCCAGAGAACGTTCTTCTAGTAGTCTTGTGGATTGTCAGGTGTGAACTTGAGATGGGCAGAAATGTTCTTTTAAGAGACTGATGTTTTTTCTTGGCTATTCTTCCATAAAAAAACATTCATGTTCAGTCTTTTCTTGATGGCTGAGGCATTAACACTGACATTAACCGCAGTGAGAGAGGCCTGCAGAAACTTAGGTGTGATTTGCTCTTGGAGAGATCTTGATTATTGTGGTTTGAATACTCTACATTTGTAGATGATCTGTCTGACAGTGCATAGATGGAGCTCCAAATTTGTTTAGTGGATGCCTTGCTGTCTCTCTGTCATCTACGGTACTCTCAGCACCCTGTCCATGATTAGCACTCCCACCTGTAATCTAAAGGGCAATAAACTAATGTGAACCTGTAGCTCCTGCTCCTAACTGTTCTTCTGCACTTATGGACAGTTATGATAAAGGGGCTCCACCACACCTCAAAAAAGCGGGGTACCTCTTCCTTCCACCCTAGTTAGTATCATGGAAAAAGGAAGAATAACACGGTGGATTTGGCATAGGAGTGAGACAGGACCACTCATCATGAAATAAGTTCCACGGAAGAATGTTCATGTTAGTAAGTGTGCTGGAGCTAAGCCAGGGCAGTGGATTACTCTAAACAGGAATCCCACCGGGCTCCTGCAAGAGGTTACATAGACTGTGAAGAAAATTTAAGGAATCAAACTTAGTCAATAGTTTTATTTTTGCAAGTTTAATGTATGTTCTCACCTATGTATTGTCTCAGGACATTTCTTCACATCTAATATTAAAATCAAAATTCTGAACAATGACAGTTGCTAAAAAAATGTAGTCTCTAAATAAATCAATGTAGAGGTAACCAGTCCATTTATTGCTTTGCTTTGCCCTGAAATCCAGTACATTATGCAATGGGGGTGTACATGACCCCGCCCTCTAGGGGGTGGCAAAGGTGCCCTTTGCAGAACAGAGTCAAAAAATAAAGAGCCAACAGCCAGGGGTACAGATTGAGAATGATGTTGAGTCCTGGAACAACATAAAAATTATCTGATAAAATGTGAATCTATTTGTTTTGCCAATATTAAGAACAGAAAGCCAACTTACTGTAGGGAATTTACGATTATGTAAAATAGGAATGTGGAGATGCTTTGTCATCTGAGATTTTGTGAATTGTCCCATTAAACATCAAATTATAATTAAGCACAAAATCCAAACCACAATGTATAGTATCCAAGGGAAGGAACAGAATAAATTAAATCCTGACGTCTAGAGAGATAAGACTATCTTTAAGTGGACTATACATGGGTCAGATTGAAGTTATATAGACAGTGGTTGCAAATAAATAAAATTTGACAGTGGTCTATATTGGTCTATGGAATCTCTAATCCTGGTAGTCATAGAACATAGTCAAAACACAGGAGCACAGCAGAGCAAATTGGTACAAATTTTCTATTTTCTTTCAGAAGCAGTTGTCTGTTAGTGTTCCTGAGAAGTTTGAAAATAAACACTGAGGACCTGTTACAACTTCCAGAAGTAAGGTCAACATGCAGACATTGTTTTTCTTAAGAATGTGATGGCATCTTCCTGCTCAGATTCCTCTGGAAGATCTGTTATGCAAATGTTAGTATGATAAGAGTGGTCATTTGGCTTGACAGTCTTGCATTCAAAGATCTCCATTTTTTTGCATGAGTATTAGACACTTCTTCCTCTTACCTTTGTTAACCTAAAACCAAGTCCAATTTTGAGATCCAGTTCAGCTTCTTAGTAGTTGAAATCTGAGAATTTATGTTCATTCCTATCACAACAATTCAAAAATTAATTATAAAATGACCTGTCTTATAAGCTTTATCAAGCAGCACCCTACTGCCTAATTGGCTTGGTGAACATACTGCAGAAGATTCAAATATTTAACTGAACGTCCAATGTCTGAGACATTAGACTGAAACGAAAACAGTAAAAATAATAAAGACAGGGGGGCATTAAACAGGGTGACAGGTGACTGATGAGCCAACTCCCGGATATCATCCCAAAAAACTGTATTAGTCACAGGACCACTCCTTTTGCATTTTTAAAGCCAGACGAGTGTCTGTGAAAATGTGTCACTAAAACTGTGAAAGCGTTATTTTAATACTTTTGAGACAAATTTTCAATTTTTATGAGTCAGCAATTTAAGAGAAATACACTCACACACAATGTGAGTTTATTGAGTGTCACCTGTTTTTTTCTAATCTTGTAGCAGAGGCCTCATGCAAATTAAGTTGGATTATGAAAACATGAATTGTAATGCTTGGATAAATTAAGAATGACTTCACTCTCTTACCCGCATGTTTTCTACTTCAAAAAACAATTTGCATTTCTTGTGGGAATTCCTGTCTCTGGAATAGAGCAGCCTGTAAACTAAACAGCTGCCAAGAGCGGCAATTAACAGAAGAAAATAGAGAAACTTCTCTTCCTTTTTGCAAGTAATCATAGCTATTGAACACATTATTGTTAATTAAAAGCATATTTAAATAATTTAACAAATATGCAGGTAATTAAAGCAATTAAAGCAAAAACAACAAAAACTAAACAAAGATGGAATCTGTAAAACCCTTTTGGCCTCAAATTGTTCATGCCTCCAAAATCTTCAATCACTAGGGGAAGATACCTGAACTTTTAAATATATTATTTTTGTTGTTACAAATATAGACAATACAAAAATATAGAATATCAGAAAAAGACCTAGCAGATTAATCAATAATTAAATCAAATCATCACAACCCCCAAATTATAAAGGTTTTGCCAAGAATATACCCAGGCGGTTGGTATAATCAGAGTTCTTTGTTCTCTGGCACAGCTTTAGTGAAAAGAATAATTAATCAGGCACATTGGGTTAAACAAACGTTTATTAAAAGTAACAATGACCCACTGAACAACATGTACTGTACATGAACATAGAAGGTACAGGTTATGTTATTTACAAACTTACAAAGCATCCTAGAGGCCCATATCCTGACTAACCAGAAAAATCCCAGACTGCTACCAGGTTTTTAACTCCTACGCAGGCCAACAAGAGAGATAAATCTGCCTTCTAAATCAACAGAATACAACCTCCGTACAGTTAAATTTCTTTCTCTATAAATCTGGATGCCACAATCTGAAGAGGCCTATTTTCCTATTCTAGAAATCCATCCACTGACCAGGAGAGACTGTTTTTAACCAAGGTATTCCTTATACAGGAAATCAGAGTTTCCTAAAAACAACAGAATGGCAAACTGTCTTAACAAGATTTAAATACTTAACTTGAATCTGTTTTTTACGAATGATCTGGACAAAGTGCTCTTGTCTGGCACTTTCTTATTTCTCTGTGTCCTCCGTTTCTCTTTCTGCTCTGTTTTGTCTCTTCTTGTCCTCCTGTCTTCTCTCTCCTCTCTGTCTTTTTCTCTCTTTCTGTGTCCTCCCTTTCTTTTTCTGTACCAGCCTGTTTTATGCTGTGTTCCTGGACTTTTAATTGGCACTTAATCAGTTACGCAAAACTGAATTAACCAAGGTAAACCACAGATTCCATTCATTGGTGTGTCTCACACCCAACACAACTATAACAACTAAGTAAACACTTCAGTTCCCAGTTCCTTTCTTGCGCTGAAGCTCTGAGAACTTCAAATGTTGACACTGAGCCAGTGTTACCCATTGTATCTAGATTCTCAAGACACCTCAATAGCCACTTTCAATAATCATTACAATGGTATGTACAGTTATTCACTATCACTCTTTTTAATTCATAACCACTAGCTAACTAGGAATAACACCACCCGATAATTAAGTGACTAGAAAATGTTTATGGAGTGTTTCACACATTATTCCCTCCCAAACTTATACTGTAAGCTATTTTTTTATCTCTGAATTCTGGTTTGAAAATGTAATGTGCTTGACAGTACATAATTCGAAATATGTAGATATTGTTTACCAGGGCCCCAGTACTGCAGGGCAGTAATACTAACCACTGCCCCACAGTACTGCAAAAATGGTCTTCTCCAAATTTTATTGTGCTATCATAAAGTTACATGACATTTTTGTGTGTGGCAAAATCTAGACAAATTATAAAATAAATTTGACATAGTGTAGATGCAAGTGAAGAACTATAGGTTGGTATCAAAGAAACTACTTTGATTTATAATTTAAATCCGGCACTGCTTAAAAGAAAGCATTTGGTCAAAATAAAAAAAAAGAATTGTCTTTCATTCACTGAAGATGTGAGAGAATATAGTCTACTTTGATCAAGTTTTTCTTTACTGAAAAACTTGGGTATAAACAGATATAGTAATTAAACAAAGGTTCTGACTGTGTAGTCATTAAAACTCCTATTCCCGAGAATAGTGCCATAAAGATGGCTTAAAGATCCCTCTTAATTCCACTGGTGAATCATTTTCTCACTTCTCATAATCATTGTTGCATATCTCTCAAATGGGTGCTCTGTCTGGGAGATGTGCAGGAATCTCAGTGATAGATGATGTGGATTCCTTCCTATATGTAAACTGTTGTGAGATCCTTTTGGATTAAAATGACTTTTTAGTTCGCAATCAATTCACCCATTTTGAATAACTGTCCAACAGCCCAATACTGGGTCACTGTGAGCTGGAGCCTAACATAGCAGACAGTAATTGCAAGGAAGGATACACCCTGAAAGAGGATGCCACGGAATACACATAATACTCGCCAGGCATAAGGGGGGCAGAGATTTAGAGACACCAATTAACCTAGACTGGCGGACACTGGAGAACCCCAGGTAATCCTTCACATTCCCTCGGGAAAAAGAACGGGAAAACTCTACACAGAAGGCAGGACTTAATCCAGAAGTCCAGCAAAAACTGGGAGGCAGCAGCCAGAAAATTACGTATTATTATCATCACTATCCATTACTGCTTCCTTTACATGACATGGCCTGTACTAACAAGAAACCAGCTAATGAGAGATAAGAACATTTTTTGTTGTGCATTTTTGAAAGCCCTAATTAATACTCATGCAGCATCATACTTTAAATATGAGACAGCCCAAGTGCATTCTGTGGTACGGTCATACCTGAGAATCTAAAATTTCTAACCATATACAATAGCAGAATATCCATTTATCTTAGCCTGTTACACATAATTTCCTCAATAACGCATCATGCTGTAAAGCGCCTGACATAACAGTGTGTCACTTTAAGGAGGACCTTGTTGTGAATATCTAGTGTGAAGACAGTGTGATTAACTCAAAATGGTCAGTCACAGCACCATTTTACATGCAGCGAGGAGACATCAAGAGTGATATGCTCTCCAAAGTGCTTCTGGTCAGAACTCCAGTATCTTGAGATTGTTTAAAGGCTGTTTGATGTACAGTAATAAAACAGCCTTTAATTTTTAATCATCATGTGTAACACTAGACAGTTCCTTTCAGTTCACAAAAAGTGTTGTTGTGTTGTTTAATAGGTTCTGTTCTGATTGGCTTGTGCAATGTGTGAAATTTAGAACTCGTGTGTGTGTGTATATATATATTACAACTCCATTAAAACTCCATGTTCTTTAGAAATGTAACATACTGTATGCATTAAAGTTGTCATATTGTGGCCACACTTTCATACTAATTTCATCACTTATATTCTTTTAATCATAATATAGGTGTTGGAAAAGACTACGTCAATAAAAATTGGCTGTTGGCTTTTCAAACTGGGTCAAGAAGAAAAACATTCACCGCTTCAATTACTGTATATCAATTTCAGCTTCTGTATACCACATCATAATATCCTGATTATGTGGTTAAAATTGATATATAATTTCACCTTTGCCACATACATTCTGCATTTCCTTATATTAAAATAAGGTACTATTTCCCATGTTTACATTAGGTGACCTACTGCTAAGCTCTAAGATTTTTTATTTTCCAGTTTTAGACACATAGAATCCAAAGTGCCTGTATTCACTGATTTCAGTTCTCAAGCTTGGAGGTTATTCTGGATAGATAAAGTGACTTATAAGTTGAAATTACGTGAAGATATAAATGCTTATGTATTCTTTTCACATAGTTTTAAGTGGATTTAAAACTTCTGCAAAAAGCTTTTTTCCACAAAGCCTGAATCATAAGGATGTCCTTAACTAAGTGCAACATTAGGTGAAAAGAACATGTTAATGACAGTTTCAGTAATGCTTTTTCTGAATGTCAGTCCCCTGTAAAATGAGCAAATAGTGCTAAGTGCAGGCATTCAGCAGCAAGGGCAACCTGCCTTGCGTGAAGTGGACTGCTTTGATAGATTGTGGTGGATGTTTAACAATGGATGCACAGAGGCGCCACATTATCGGCCTGAGCTGTCAACAGTGAACTAGCCATTTTGTACTTGAGAAGCTGTCACAAACCTTTGATGTCACTTAAATATGGTTCTACTCCTGCTTTTGCTATGTGGAGTAGCTGCTACACCATTTGAGTTTATCTGAGATCTCACATTAATGATGTAGGCCTATATGACAAATAATCAATAAAATATTTTTTTAATTAAAAAAAATCAAAAGCAGACAATTGTCAAACAGTCTGGCACATCTAAAATGATTAGAGTGCACCTTAAAGCAAATGTATTGGTATCCTCCTACCACCTTTAACCACCTTTAAAATAATAGGTAAAACACTGAAGTATTAAACAACTTAGCTTTGCAAAATCTAAGGCTTTTGACCTGTGATGTAGTGAGGATCTATTTTTTAAGCATCACTCGACTTCATGTGTTGTGGAACATTCACCTGGTAAAAATAATGTGAGACTGACCTAATTTCAATTTATTTAGCAAATCATGACAAGCGGATTTCTTGAAGTGTTTAATGCTGACAAAGACATCTCTAGGTAGACTAATGATAAGTGGCTGCTTGTGCTGAAATCCGTCATTTGCACAGGAATTCATCCATTTCAGATTAAAACAGAGTAATGTTGGTTACATAGTCTCAAAAGAGCTTATTACACTAGAGAATGTTAAATAATCATTTCAGATTATTTAACCAGTAGATTACACATATTAAACTATTTAGTAAAATGGAAATGGGAGTTTTATCTTAATGTAATATGCAGACAAACAGGTTCTAAGTAAAAGACACTAAAACTTTTTTAAATTGGTATTTTATACAATGGTAATGACACAGCTGTTTGTCATAAGCAGCCATATCAACCCACTGAAGGTAAGCAGGTGTGAGCCTGGTCAGTACCTGGATGGGAGACCTAGGAAAATCTAAGGTTGCTGCTGGAAGAGGTTAGTGGCAACAGCAGGGGGTGCTCACCCTGCGGTCCATGTGGGTCCTAATGCCCCAGTATAGTGACGGGGACACTATACTGTAAATAGGTGCCGTCCTTCTGGTAAGACGTAAAACCGAGGTCCTGACTCTCTGTGGTCATTAAAAATCCCAGGGTGTTTCTCGAAAAGAGTGGGGGTGTAACCCTGGCATCCTGGCCAAATTTCCCATTGGCCCTTATCAATCATGGCCTCCTAATAATCCCCATCTATGAATTGGCTTCATTACTCTGCTCTCCTCCCCACTGATAGCCGATGTGTGGTGAGCATTCTGGCGCACTATGGCTGCCGTTGCATTATCCAGGTGGATGCTGCACATTGGTGGTGTTGGAGGGGAGTCCCCATTACGTGTAAAGTGCTTTGAGTGGAGTGTCCAGAAAAGCGCTATATAAGTGTAAGCAATTATTATTATTATAAGATTCATGCTGTAGGTATTGTGCACCTTGCCAATACTGATACAGTTGTCATGACCACTTACCTGTCCAGACCAACTCCCAAGAGAACTAATCAGTGCCAGCAGCAGAGTGATAATTACAAGCGCCGCCACACGTGTTAACTCAACATCAGACGCCCTACCATGCGGCAAACTGCAGTTTTTAAGCCTCCCCAACCCGCTTCTTGCTGCTCAGTATTGAGTTAACTCCCTGAGAGCTCTACCTGGCAATTCTAAACCCTGTGTCACTCTGGATTTTCGACTACTCCTTTGCCTTTCATCTTCGGACCTTGCCTCTCAACTCAGATTGTTTGCCACCTGTGTTAGTCCTGGATTTTGACCTCCCTTTCTCCCTTCGACCACAATCTCGCCTCTTGACTTGGATTGTTTGCCACTGGTGTTTGTCCCGGATTTCGACCTTCCTAACTCTCACTGACCACGAACTCGCCTCCTGATTTGGATTGTTTGTTGCTGTGTCTACCACCTACTCCTGTGGCTGCACAGGATCCATAGCTCCTCATTAGGGTTTCCTTACAACAGTATTTGTAAATCAAGGTTAAGATCTACTGGCAGTTAATTCCTAAATCTGTGGTATTGTAACAGTTACACTTAAAAATGCCAGTGTTGCCATAATGGATTACATCTGGACTTTAGACACCAAGGCATATCTGTGATGAAGATAGAAATTACTCTGTATTTTAATGACTAAACAGTTTTAAAATATGAATTTTTGGGAAGTGTGTCCCGTACACAAATAATATAGCTTATTTTTATATTAAGCTGATTTACACAACATCAAGTTTATACATCTCATTAATGTGATAGTACTTGCAGCTAATGCCTAAAAATATGGAAGTATTTTACAGTCCCAGAGTACCCCTCTGATTTTACAGTGTGTCAGGCATGCATTCCCAATATTGCATTTTGGGAAACTGCAGTCAAACGCAAGTATAAAACTCAATCAAAATATTCATGTTTGAAATATTTTGATTTATTCATTTACACATTTATCCTTGAGCATTGAGATCAGCCTGTAATGCTGTCAATGGAGAAAAATTCCATATGCCATGAATTATGATAAATAATGAATTTATCTGTGCCTATTCTTACGCAGTAGAACTGACTAAGCTTAGCTGTAATCCCACAAACAAAACTGATTAGAAGACACTCTCACACTTACTCATGTGTTACAGCAATAATGTGAAGAAAAAGACAAGAGCATGCATTACTTTAAACTCTTAATTTTCTTAGATAGTGCTTTCTTAATAGCCATGATTTTTTAGAATGCAAGATTGAGTAGTTCAAGTAAAATTGCCAAATGGTATTCTTAGTACTTTTAATGTTATAATTAATAACTGCTTACACTAATATAGCGCTTTTCTGGACACTCCACTCAAAGCGCTTTACAGGTAATGGGGACTCTCCTCCACCACCACCAATGTGCAGCATCCATTTGGATGATAGGTTATGATAGACTGAAAAACGGATATTCAGCAGTAAGACTGAAATCTGGGGTATACTGTATTTACCATAAGACTTACTGAAGCCTTTTTTAAGTGTCTTGCTAGCCAAGAGGACTTCATAGTTAGTAAGGAGCTCTGAGGACCTGTCCTGCTGGGCATGTGCATACAGTACTTGCTGATAGATCAGGCTTTAGTATCTCCCATGTCTGACGCTTCCTGTTATCTTTTATTAACTTTGTTAACTTTTAGATAACCAATTCTTTGGTACTGTATATACACTCCAAATTTAGATTAGATATTTGATTTGTTACAGTATGTCTTAGGATAGGCATGTTCTGTAGGCCCACAAAAAGATCCAGGAGTCACTGTTTTCCTAAGAGCCCTAATATCAGCCCTAGTAGTGCTCAGTCACTTTGGACAGCTATACAAAAGGAAAGCTAGAAAGGATCTGGTCCAAAGCTTCAAAAAACAATAGGCTGTGAGCTCATTTCCATGTCATCCCTGTAAACAAGCACTTCCACCAGTTGTGCCGACAACATTATTTCAGACACCTTTCATCCGGCTCCTTTTCTAGATCTTTTGTCAGCTCCTACCTTCAGGAAAGTGCTTTAAATTGATCCTTTCAAGAACTGACCACTTCAACATTGGCCTCTTTCCCACTGCCATACGAACTGTGGACTCTCCTTCAGCTATTTAGCCTCCCTGTAAGCATCTGTGTATCTTTATTTTACATGAGTATCCCCTTTCAGTCATCATAACAGAAATTATATAATGCAAAAGCAAAAACTCCTGCCACATTTAAGAGTTTACACTTAAACTCCATAAGCTAAAATAGCAAAAATAATTAACAGTAATGAAGAATAGTCTTTTAACAATTTGAGATTACTTGATTACAGTATGTTTAAAGTAACCTCAGTATTTCTAGATATTAATGAAAATACTGTATGTAAGTGAATTGCAAACTATAGTATGATAATCTGGTTCACAAGCTAACACAATAAATCAAACCCAATTTATTTTATGTCCCTTTGCAATAGATGTGATGATCAACCAAATAAATGTTCCTAGTTCATTTCCATAAGCTAAATCCCATAAAGATAGCTCTTCTTCTTACAGAAAAAAGTACCTTGATTGTATGTATGTATGTTTACATAACAATAAGGAAATAGTCTTCAATCATAAAAATGCATTAGAAAATGACAGCCCTGTAAGGCATGTATTGATTGTTGGAAATATCCTATAGTGGACAAATGAACAGCCTACAGAAAGAAATGATGACAGAGTACAGTGTTCTGTCACATATAAAAGGGAAACTGGAAAGAAAACCGTCAGCATGGATTTAAAAGCAGTGTTCTGTGCCTACTGCCTTACTTACTATATTTTTTCAAGCACATAACAACTGTAACTGTAACTTTAAGGTTTAAGACATCAAATTTGGAGCTTTTAATAAAGTACCACATAGCAATATATTTACAACTTTAAGGTGTGTGGATCAAAGGTGTTGTGTTTATATGGATAAAGAATTAGCTGAAAAGTAGAAAACACAGAGATAACAGATGAGGTTAACTCTTACTGGAGTGAGTTTATTAGTGGGATACCAATGGGATCAGTTCTAGGATTGCTGGTCTTACTAATCTACATCAAGGACTTAGAAGAGGGCATAGATAAAAATTAGGACAGGGATGATCCCAGAAAATGTAATGTGCATAAGATTAAGGTATAACAAAGGAGGCAATACGTGCCTTTTAAGTGTCAAATGGATATTGTTGAAGAAGATAGAATAAGTACTGTATATGAAAAGGATCTATGTGATCTTTCCTGAACTTTCACTCACTTATTCTTTTCACTGTTCATTCACTAACTAGTCAGTGCAGATTCAACAAATCTTCAAGTTTAAGAACATTCAAGGCAGAAAACACAGATGATTTCTGTGCTTCTGAACACAGGTGATTATTAGAATCTGAAACCAACACTAAAGTCATGTGGATTCTTTAGGATTCATCAGCAAGTGTTGGGATTTGTGCAATCATGTGCCTTTGTGTCCCTGTAATTTGCTCGGGTGGTACATAAATTGAAATATTGAATGAAGAGAATGGAAATTAAAACCAAGTTTATCTCTTCCTTAGGTGGACATGAGACCCAAAAGCCAAGGTACTCTTAACAAGCCAAGAGTCTCCACTCTACTGCCAAAATTAGTCATCATAATGTTTCCACTGAGCTAAAAAATATTATATTTAATCTGGGGCAACTTTTCTATGTTTTAGTTTTATAGACTGTTAAAACAAAAAAATAATAAAAATAAAGATTGGTGCAGGCAAGGGAAGAAAAATATGTTGAACCTCACTAGATAAGAAATGACTACTGTATTCAGAATATGAAAAAAAACACCAAATCCTATTTTGTTTGTTTGATATATTCTCTTCTTTCTTCACAAATGTGTTCACTGCTATTTTTTACTTGATACCAATCAGTTCCAGTTGAACAATCAGTTCAATTGTGTATTTTTAATAAAATCTCAATAGTCTGAATATAGTATGTGTTTCCTGTGTTTTTTTCATGATCTCCAGGATATCAAAACGAATACAATTAGAAATAAACAAATACAATTAAGAAATAAAATTAATAAAAATTAATACAATTATATATTAGACAATACTTAGTTGCCAGTTTTATGCTACTGTTGTATACAAATGAAAAAAGAATCAGTAAAAGTCTTAGCATATACTAATGTTTAGCATAGTATAAATAATTTATTACCCTAGTACAATGCAATACATTTTGTGATGGATATGTTTTTTTATTTTTTTTGTGAAATTTAGTAATCTGTAACATAAAAATCTGCAAATTAAAGAACCTTTAAACAGTGGGTACGGTTCTGCTCGTAATGGTTTATTGATTGGCTAATGACAGAGTGGTCTATCAAGGCTAGCAACTGCACAGCCAGAGGTCTGAATACAGGTCATTGGTCAATCACCCTTTTGACCCACAAACACTTGTCTGCACCACACAGAGGTTTAAATGAAATATAAAATACCAGCATTAATTTCTGAAATAAAAATTAAAATAAATGTAATGTTTATTTTTTATAGAAAATGATGAAAAAGTGATTGTAAATCAATGTTCCCAAAGAGAATATAATTATGAATAAAATATGTATGCCAAAAATACACATATTTTCACTGACATTAATATTTACTGCACTTATTTGTGGGAGGGGAGAATTAGGTCTGATGGCCAAGCTGTATAAAAAGCAATGAGGCACACTCTCCTCCCCCCTCAAAAAAAAAACACAAGCACTGCATAGCTGGGGAAGCTGTCAAAACACATCTCTTTTGTTCTTTCATGATGTGGCCATCACAATGAACAACAGCACAGAGGGTAGCTACAATGCAATCAGTGAAGTCTTCTGTAGATGACACGCAGGAACAGAAAACAAAGAAAAAAAGCGATACAGGGGTTGTCTCTTGACAGTACCTGTCAGTCAATCAGGCAAGCTAGCTATCAGCAACTAAGAAAAAGTTTTCATTAGCCTAGATTCACTGGCAATTTGGGCTTCAAACAAAGATATAGATGGATTCTTCCCCCACAATTGTAACTTATTTTGACATGTTAGTAACCAGGCACAGAGATGATCCTTCACAGCTTGCTGTAATTCCACTCCCATTTGTTTTAATCTTCTGGCATTAATAATTTTTTTGGCTCTAACACCAAGTCAGCTTTGGCATCTTTGTCACCACATTGTACAAGATGTTTTTTTTATTATTAAGGAAGAAAATCCAGGACATTAACTTAAATAATAATTAATCAGTTTTCCATAACTGCTTAGTCTAATACAGGGTCATGCTAAACCAGAGAATACACGGGCAGACAATGGGAAGATGGTGGCATGTACTCTATCTTGCAGAGCAAACACTTACACACAAATACAGGGGACAGGTTTGAGCTGCCAATTAGCCTAACCAGAATGTCTTATGGAAAGGAAACCAGAGCACTCAGCAAAAACCCCTGTGCCCTTGTGGAGAACACACAAAGCCATGAAGTACTCAAGGCCAGACCCAAATCAAGGACCCAAGAACTGTGATACCCAAGATATGCATCACTGTAATATTATTATAGTTAGGAAGTAAAAAACAAACAACAAATTGTCAAATGCTTAAATGGAGGTAATCTTGTTCACAGAAAATGGGAAGATGTCTATCTTAGGCCAGTCTTTGAGGTGTTAACAGCTGACTTTCCACTAGGGGCCGATAAGGGCATTATTGTTCGTAAACACACACAGCAGGAGATATTTAATTAATTAATTAGATTATTGGTGGTGTTAAAATCCACATTATCACGTGGAATGTGATTAGTACTGTCTGGGGGAAATAAAGAGCTTCCACTGGAAGGTGGTTGTGTTGGGTAGCAGCAGGGAGTGGCTGCTAAGTGTATTTTGGTTCTGAAAGTGTTATATTCTCTGCAATAAAGCCTCCTCGATGAATGTAGAATGTTGTTTGGATGATGACGCCGCTCTCCTGGCAGTGCTAAAGACACTTTGGGCTATGGTCCAGTCTCTGGAATTGCTACCATCAAAAAAGTGCCTCATGGAGGAGTAAAGGTGTTTTAAGGGGTGAGAAGTTATTGTGTGCATATACTATACAGTACACTGTACACACTGCTTTATAGAAGCCTTAAAGAGGTTTACTATGCAGACATAGTCATTTACAATTTACTCAAAGCCTTCACTAGTGTTTTCTACTATTAAAACAAGTTTTTGTTAGAGAAGCTGAGCTTGTGATTTAGCATTTGTTAACACTGATCAGAGTAATAAAAAAATTTGATCACCTCTCAAGGTGCTACAATTTGCCAATCAAATCTAATTGTTCTAGTATACCTTGTCTTTTCTTCTTTATGCCCCCAGAAAGCTAAAAGGTTACTTTCGAGCTTCATAATACAGGTCTATTTGGATTAGACATCATTCAAACATGATAGCTAGTATTTCAGTAGAGGATCATAACTCACCTTTATAAAGAAGAAAAATAGGGACTGAAAAAGTCACTAAACTGTTAAAGGATTTGCTATGCCTTAGAACATAAATAATATGAATATAATTAGAAATATATAATTATTTATAAACAAATATATACATTATATATATAGTACTGTAAACATATTACAGGAAAAAAACAACTGAGAGCAATGCTGAAATTGTAATTGTATTATTTGTATTATTTATGTTAGGTGAATTTATTTTGATTTTGATTTAAACATTGGTAAAGGTTCTTCAAATGGTCCTCATATAATCCTTACTTGTAAGGTCTAAAGGGCTTATTTGAAAACCAGATGCTGGTCTTTTGAAGTGAACCTAAAATTGACAATCAATTTGGATTTAGAATGTCTTAAATAACCCTTGGGAAAATTATCTAGATCATTTCTATGACCTTTTATGTTCAACTTAATTTTCATTCCCATCTACCTAATATCCTTTGGGCTGGTTAAGAAATGATATTTATTTGCCTTGGAAAAAAAAAAACCAAACATTGCTTTAGAAGAACACTAAGCCTGAACTGTCTGCCAGAATTAAACGTCTTTGTACATCAAATCCCACACAAACGTTTTCTGATTTATTACATTTTGATTTTCATTTCTTTACACTCTTTACCACTTTATGATCATTCCTCTGACTGGGAAAGAAAGAAGTCTTTATCTTTGTTCTGCCTTTGTGATTCTTTTTGGTGGGAACACAATGGCCTCTGAACCTGTTGCACCCAGTTATTCCCCAGCCAAAGGACCTCATCTGTGCCTTGGAATTCACAGGAACAGGCTGCCCTTTCCTCACCTTCAGCTACTTCACTGAGAACAGCTTTAAAATCAGAACAGGAATCTATGTACAGGCTCAACAAAGACGTCACTATAGTGCTGGACACTCTGAGAACTTCAAGGCATTTCTACAAGACAGAAACTCCTCAATTATAGTGAAATAGTACCTTTCACAGATTAAGAATCATAAATAAAAGCAAATTGTTCTGTTTTGTCAATTGTTTCTGATCTGTTCAAGGGACAACACCCTTTTCCGTACAAAAGTATACCAACAAATGTACAGTACAATATAAGGCTTAGCAGTCCACTCATTTTGTAGACTAAATTGATTTCTAATCAACATAACTTATTTTTGCTCTGTAATGACTTTCAATTATAATAATATGTGGTGACTGTTTTTTTTTACTTGAAGTCATGATTGTTATATGATTTTGCTTGTTATGGAACCTACAAACCTACAATTCATTGAAAAACTATTTCCAATATATTGTTAAAACCATGTGTATACACTTGCACAGGACTTTGTTGTGTTTAGGAAGACAATCTCTTTTAGTTTCTTTTTCACTGATTTCATTGTCTGTTGTGAAGGGGTAAAAACACAACTCTAAAAACAGCTGAATATCAACACCATTTACAAAATAAGTTTAAGCTCTTTTTATTTCAAATCTAGAACATTCATGGGGTTATTAAAACTGCCTCAATGGATCATATTAAATTTCACTAGGGGAAGATCAGCAAAATATATCAAAGGGTGACATTCTGAGATGTTTTTGTTTGTATCTCTACTTAATAGTGTCAAGGCTTCATCTTAACAGCTAACATGAAGAGGGGCAGAGTAATCGTAGTCACTTCAATGGCAGGCAACTAAAAATGTGAAGAAGGCAGTAGAACAAATAATCCATTAAAAACTGGGAGCTGTAAAAATATTTGCAGCTGCTGGTCAATCACACGCTCTTTACAGCACCACACTACAACATCCGTTAGATGACATCAGAAACATCCAAAACAGCTTTGTGGTGCATAGCCAGAGTGGAAACACTCAAACCAAAACATTTCTGAAGGATAAAGAAACTAGAGAAACAAAACAAAGGCACAGGCTGTGTGGATGGGGGTGCCTGCGTCTTACCAAAATATTTAAAAAGAGATCACCTGTTTTGTCATCCTTACAATGGTCAACAGAAAAGAAAACAGTCAAACCTTGTTTTCAAAAGTATACACTTTCAAGGCCTCACACAAACAATCCCTCACTCAACAGATAACTCAATCCTGCATTAATCAAGTCACACCTGCTCCTGAGAAATTCTGACCAGCTAGCAAAAGCTGTTCTTTACTGGCAGGTTTCTCTTGAATTTATTGAGCTACAGTATACACTGCTGTACTACAAAAAAAACAGGCTCTATGAGAATGATGTGTAATAAAGACTGTATATGTGGTTCAAACATTATACATTGATTATTCTAGACAAGGGACTGCAGAAATCCCACTGTCTGCGCTCCTTTCTTCTAAATAAACTCTGTGCAAACTTCTAGCTTGATATAAACTTCGGTACTACATTTCTTTGGTTTTGCAATTCAAATGCTGGATGATATGCATCCATAACAGAACTCCTCTATCTTAACCAGAGAGCAGATATAAAAATGGGTCATGGCAATGCATATTTTCTCATACTGCATTTTTCACATTTTTTCTTATGTTATTGGAAACTAGAATGACAAGACATGCAAGTAAGATGCATATTGTATGAGTGATAAATCTCCATCCATGTCCACTAATAATTCACAATTTGAAATGGGATTTAAGACCTTCTCTCCCCATGCAGTTATGAGATAAATGAAATTTTTCCATGCAGAGTGTGAAACCAAAGAGGTGTAGTTCTGCAGAAGGAAATAACAGAAACAAAAACCATTCTAAACTATTTTCAGACAGAGCTATCTTCAAAAGTTGGTTATTACAATATAATCAGCAGTTTGCATTTGCTAATCAATCTCTTTATTTGTGAATGATTAAGGGAGATTCCCTGCTAATGCTTATGCTTCTCTTCCAAACAAAATAGTTTAACAGCTGCCTTCACAAAGATTTTAGCAATCAGTTAAGGCTGATTAATAAATGACAAATATATGTCAAACCTTATTTATGAAGACTGGGATATTGAGCCTTAACCACACAAATATTCTGCTCTATCTCATCAATCCAATCACATTTGTCTTTTCAGATATTCTTTTCATACTCATTAGGCAGGGATGATTTATCAATTGGCAAAGTTTTCTCCAATCTGTTAAAACTAAGCGAAATTCAGAGGATTTTCCTTCACTCAGAGCCAAGTAGAGTAGTACATTCTATACTCCCTAATAGCTCAAACTCTACATTGAGAATCAATGAGGCATAGTCTGGGATTCATGTCACTATTTGGAACTTGTAGAATTGAATAATGACTTTATCTTTGTTACCAAAGTGTGATTGAGATTAGATCATCGGCTCACATACAGGATACAATTATACTTCTTCCAGATTGTTCGCACCTCATCCACCCATTTTCTAAGTGCTTCATCCAATTTAGGATCACGGCGGATCTGGAGCCTATACTGGCAAGCAATGGGCAAAAAGCAGTGTGCAATGGAGTTCAGTTCATTTCAGGACTTGCAGGCCAGTGCACCAGTTGCTGATAAATTCAGCATGTACACACTCACACCCAGGGCCAATTAACCTACTAGAGTGCTTTTGGTCTGTGGGAGGAAATCAGAGCAGCAGGAGAAAACCCACATAAACACAGGTGAACATACAAACTACATGCTGCTAGTGCCCCAGAAATTGAACCCAGGGCCTAGTTCTGCAAGGCAGGCAATGCTAAACACTGCACCACTGTACTGCCGTTGTTCAGAACCATTTTAAATAAATGTGTAAACAAACAGTTGTTTTAATGCTGATTAGTCTATATTCTCCCATTTTTAGATTTCCAATAAAACACAATCATTACCTTGTGCATTAGTTCAACACCAGTAAATTCATATAGAGTTGTGCACACAGCTCAATATACTGATGGAAAGTGGCTTTATGGTTGAAATCTTAGGACTGGCATGGTGATCCTAGGAGCAAATTGTATCCAAATTATCAGTCTATATATAAGTATTTATTTATCTGGTTCAATTGATTTCTTCTTTTAAATTAAAAGCACAATTTTTTACCCTTGCAATCTAAAGTCATTAATTGCTGATGAATTCAGCCTGTGACCATGATTCCTTCATAAGCATGAGGTAAAGAAGGGTTTTGACCACATCCATGAGGCATGATAATTGTTGCTCACCATTTTATACACTGTAAATTGCAATGTCTTACAGTCATTAACATCACTTAGAGTACACCTTCTAGAAACAACCTAGGCTCATAAATGGGCCCTCTATACTGTAGGTATCATACCACCTGACAAATGCACAGGGCAATTAAAAACACAATTCCTGATTTTTAGTCTATGGCAACATTCACTGACTCCCTAACTTCGCCCCCCCCCCCCCCCCCCCAAAAAAAAAAACGTCTTTATAGAACTCTTACATGTGAAAGACACGAGAATTCTCTGCAGTAGTTTTGGGTCACCTTACCATCAGCAATCAGACCTCCATGTAGATACAAGTAATTAAAATGTTACAATAGCTGTAATCAATGGAACACAGGTTATCTTTGATTGCCCTTGCTCTGAACAAATGACACAACAGTGTTCATTGAAAAGGCCAGCACAAAGTACCATTCTGTTTTTTTCTAGCCACATGTGAGAGAAAACAAGGAAACTCCTATTCTAAACCTTCAATTTTAATTAAAAAGGGACGCAAACATCAGATGATGTTGCAGCATATCAAATGAAGCCTCTAAAAACCAGGGGAAAAATCTGCCTTTTCTATACACTGACCTTGTTTCCCTTTTCTCAGTCATCTGTTTTGCTCCCTGTGAAAAGCTTCTTTGGTGGTTGTTTGGCATTGCCTTGCCTGCCTTTATGCTTGAGGGACATTTAATCTTGTATCTGATACACACTGTTCTGTGACACTTTAAAACAACTACCTCTTTGTCTTTCTCAATGGTCGCCCCACCAGGAACTGTAAATGTAGTTACTGATATCTTGAAAGTTCAGGATAAAGAAGGGATACACACAGAAAAAAACCCCTGAAAGACTTAATGAAGATCATAAGATCTTTCTTATTTTTTGCAGTCTACTCGGTCACACTATAGTGACTTGCATTAAGGGACAGGTGTTCAATAGCTAAGAATGCAAGCACCTGGCTAAGTGAAACAAACTGTTCCTTGAAGCCGGGGGGACTGACAGTTCATACTGAATGAATGCTTCTGTGAATGTTTCAGTAATTACAAGAAGTATGTGCCATATCCCATGATGTATCTTATGATCCTCGTATTTGTGATACACTTGTGATATTGCTTTTCTACTTAAATGTGGCCATATGTTACTTTAAAAATAAAATGAAGATCTAATTTAGCATAGGAAGTCAATTTTCCCCATTAGCACATGTTTTCCTTTAAAGGATGAAGGTAAATAATAAATATTATTAAAAACTCAGATCTGTGTATTATGTTAAGCATCAAAATGAACTACACAGCATGGATTGTTCTTTTGCTTTCAAGAAAGAATGCAACAGTGAATGTGCCATTTCAGGGCTTTCTGTATTTTTCAGATGAATAGTTTAAATGTTTGAACCTTTGCACACAGCACTTAAACTTACACCAAAGTGTCTATTGTAAAGAAGTATATTTCCAAGTGCGCTTTTCTGTATGATTTAGGCATTTTTGCTCCTCTAAAGCACATTTTGATCTAAGAGACTTTACTGTTATTTCTTGACCAATAAATGTAGAAAAGCATTGGAAAAATGGCTCCTCGATGTGGAGAGATCTAGAAAAAAACAAACAAATAAACAAACAAACAAACAAACAAATATTATATTAAGTCTGTCATCTGTAGGCTGGATTTATAGTCCAAAGCTTGGTACTCAGTCATCCAGAGTACCATTGACGTGAACATCACAGGCAGTGAATGTTCTGCTGTGTTGTCAGTTTTACATATGCTGGGTCAGCCTCTCATGGAAAGTGTAGTTAAAAGAACCAGAAACGGGCTTCAGGGAAGACACACGAGGTTATTTAGTACTCACTGTGATAACAGGGAAGTCCATGCAAAAGTGAAGGGTAGGTATCCAAAACTAACCAAATCCATGCGGGTCTAAAGGGAATCAGGAAACAGTCCGTAGGTCCATCGCAGGGAATTCCATCTGGAGACGAACATAGATACAAACACACGAAGAACAAGAATCCATGGAATACAGGGCTCCACTCCATGCCCCCGGCTTAGAAGGTCAAGTTAGCTACAACAGGCCTATACCCTCAGGCTTCCCCTGAAGCCCAGTAGTAGGCAGGCCATCAGACAACCATGTTGCAAAGCTTAGTCCCAAAGGCAGGAGGACGTAAACTTAAATAAGGAGAAGAAAACTAGACACATGAGGAAATAACAGGTAATAATTAAAGGAACTGTCAAGAGAGGGTTAGAGTGCCCTCTGGAGAGGGGGATGCTGACCGTGATAGTCAGGAGTTATTAATGAAAGCAAAACTGTGGTAGCTGTGCTCCACTTAGGAAGTCAGCTGTTTTGAAACAACGTGGGCATCCAGGGAACCTGAGTTGTGTCCCACCTAGAACATCAAGAAGAAGCTGAGAGCACAGACTCCCTAGACAGTGACAAACTCAGCTGCAAAAAAAAAGGGTTGGGGGAATTCTACACTGTCTAGATTTGAAGGTGGTGATGTCACCTTTGTAACATGTCCAGTGCCCCTGAGTTCTGTCACACTCCCCCCCTCTTCTCCTCCACAGCAGCTTATAGACATCGGCCTGTGAAATGCGAATCATGGCACCATGTGACAAGAATACCTCTGCTCTGCTTCTGCCAAAATTCGATCATGGTCACTTGCAGGCTAAGAACATATACCAAGCTACTATTTAGAAAGTAGAAACTCCAGTTCACTAAATAAACATGTTGCTGCTGTCTGAGAATTATACACTATCTTGATTTCAAAGGACTTGAATGTAATTTCTGTGACGTTCTCAATAACAGTGAGCCCTGTCACACATGTTGCACATATACAGTTAATATTGCTTTCAAAAATGGCCACAAACAGTACTAGTCTGATTTTCTATCTAGTAGAAACCCTCTTGATAACAAATGTTAATCAACATAACACGTTTAACTGTTGTATGCCATAACTGTTCAATATTATACAAATTCTGTGTAACTACTGTGAAAAGATGCTCAATGAACTTTGTGAATCTGTTGCAGTTTAAGTGATATATTTCTTTTGATATTTAGTATAATTCAAATACTCAGTGAAATAAATTTCACTTTTTTATAGGAGTGTGTTGTAACAGGGTCAAGTTTTGTCTACCCTAAGGAAAAACTAGATTGCTGCCAAATTGTATTTGAATTAAGTTTTATTCATGGAAACAAAATTTTATTTCTGCTCCAATGGAAATTTAGAAGCTGTAATTACAAAGTGGGACACCTTGGGGTAGCAGGTCACTACAGACAAGTTTTCCCTCTATTGTAAAAGACTGGTACCCAGTCTTGATGTTTTCTCAGACCAAAGTTCCCAGTGTTCATTTACAACAAAGTCTCCTTTATAACAGTTCATTTACCAATCCCAGATCCCTGGATGTTTTTTTTAATCTGCAAACCTTATTTTCACAATTTTTCATATTTCCTTTTTTTCACTTTTTTCTGTCTTGCTCCCAGCACCAGTTAAAGTCTGAGCTGTCTTTCCTGTACCCATTAAACACAAGTCCTCATGTGTAAACAAGTGGGTGAGTAAGTGAAACAACTGGCCCTCAATAGCCCCATTGCTTCCTGGTACTGATATTTTCAAACAGCAAAGCTACTACAGCTGAGAACTACAAATGGCAAGGTTGCAAGGGGTAAAGTCTTGTCCACAGTCTAACATACCCCTTCAACTACCTTGGTCCTTGTACTGTCACAAGACTCAATGTGTGAGTGATGTGTTTTTGAGATGGGAAATGATGAAATATGATTGTTGTACATTGAGATCAATATGTTTCTTCTAGCTGTCTGGAAGATTAGCAAACTTTTTTCTCCTGGCATTTTCCCAGTAAGCACTTCTATCCTGTGGGAACAAAGCACACAGAGAGCTAGTGTTAACTTGTACATAAACATACTGCACAAGGTGGCCCAACAGAATATTGCACCATCTCACATAACAACGATTTCTTAAATACACACATTTTAGTTGTGTATATTGCATCAGTCCTAGCTTGTCAGAAAGACTTTAAGTATTCTAGCAATGCAAACGACAATATAGCTCATCGTTGCTGTAACATTGGACAAACAGTACCATTTATGATTTTAATGTCCAAAGATTCCTAACAAGTTGCCTATTGCATTAACAGGGTCAAAGACATTATACAGAATGTTTTATTTCTTGTACTTGGAAACCAGGTAATTTAATACCAACCAATATGGTACAATAAAGAACAAACATTACAAATAATGTATAAGAAATGTTAGAAAAATACATTAGACAGGTTCTTAAACTTGATCCTCACGTTATTATACGGTATTGTATTTAAGTCACAGTGTTTGCACTTGGCAAAAAATTAAGTCAGACAATGACAGGTGCTATTACTTTTTACACTTGGGGGCAATTTCTATTGCAATTCAGTATATTATGAGGATAGAACTGAAGTTAGATAAATATACTGTATTATATGCAAGAGCAATGGTGTTAAATAATACATGAACATCTATATTAATAAGATATTCAAGAGCAAAACTCATCAGGATTAAATCATGTTGCCTTTTGCAAGGCACATTAATGATGAGAAAGTTGTGCTTTCCCAATAATTATATTTTACTATTCTTCCAATTGCTTGCTTTGGGATTTTTCCTTACACAAAAACCAGAATAATAAAACAGAAATGGAAAGAATGCCATCGTATATAATTAAAGGTGACACAGGTGCAAGTGGGGCCTGCATCATTTAGATAAAATAATGATTCGTAGGACTACAGCTGCCAAACTGGAGGAGAGAAGTGGATGTTGGCAAAGGGGTTGCTTGAAGGGAAACAGAGATGATTTTCCCCCCTGCTCCTTGTTGTCATAGCTGACAGGTTCTGAATCATCTGTTCAGAAACGTCTCATTCCCATGTTTCTTTAAAGCAGATTTACCTCTGTGAAATGTCAAGCCTGTCACTCACATTGATTTATTGCACGGCCCATTCCTGCAGGGTAAAATAGTATTCTTCATGGAAGTTGTAAAAAAAGACAGAAGAGAGCATTGCTTTGTAAACTTGCCAGGGCAACTACTTCTATATAAAAAATATTTATATACAGTATATATATTCTTAAATAAATTTGAAGACTTTTACACAGACATTACAATGAAAACAGCTGGCAGACTTGGTTAATTGGTTGATTTTAGCATAAATATCTCAGGCAATTAAGCCCACACCAAGTGCCAAACTCACAATAATTTAAGTTCCAAATATTTAGTTGTTAAATTGCAATTTTGCAACACAAAGTATACTCTTCCACTCCTGAGCAGGTTCTTTCACCAGAGAGCTATAGATCTCTATTCTAGCTAAAGAGCAATCTAGAAGTTTACCACAAATGACACGGGTCAAATTGATTTATTTCATAATACAAGGAAAGTGTTATGTAAAAGTAACCATAACAAAGAAACAAATTGTGTACCATTGTGTTCAACTATGGCGTTTGATTATTTAATTATCCTCCACCCTCACTTTCTTCCATGTGTCTGTAGTTACAAAAGAAATAAACCATTTCTGAACTGAAAATACATTTTTTGTTATCCCACCCTATAAAAAAGTAACAATCACTATTTGTGGCACTATATGTGCTTTGAGAAAGGAAGGACTTAGAGTAGGTCTAGCTGGGTAATGTTGTAGCTTAAGGTTCACAGTGAACTCTGATCAACTTCCTTAGGTATCTGTGACCTGGAGCTGAGCAATGTCCAAAAGAATCCAAATAAAAACCTGTCCAAGGGATAACGAGTTCAAAGTAGCTGATTAACAGCCTATTGCTGTACGCCTCAATCCACTACAAACAGCCAAGAAAAAAAGAAAATTAAAACACATTGCACATTAAAAGCAAAAATCAAGTTCAGTCATTAAAATTTGTGCTCCTTGATTAGGAAACCCGAAGAAAACTTGTCACCCAAAGAAGGCTCCACAGCTGAAACGTTGTGTTTCCTTTCTTCTCTTTTCAGCATGGAATAAACCTATTACATGTTCCTTTGCAGCCTATGCATGCTGACATAGCTAACCACCTGAACTACTCCTTGATTAGGGTTGTGCCAAAGGAAAAAAAGAGCAATGAAACTCAATTCAGAGAATAAAAGACAAAATAAAGGGAGAAATTCACACTTCAGAATAGCCTCAGTTTATTTTCTCCAGCATCACACAGGCAAATCCATTCCTTACCTTGGCACTTAACCGTTTTTTTTTTCCTCCATGGCAAATTTTTTGTTTCTGCACCAGACGTATGTCATGAACATTTATGCAGGCCTTACTCTCTCAACAAATGCATCCATTATTGTTTCAGGATTTTGCTTGTCTTCAGTACTACCTTCCTTGTGGTGTTAAACTGATAACTGTGATGTTCAAGCAAACTGGTAAGGTGGTGGAAGTGCAATAATGTCACGAGAAATATTTTTTGCTAAAAGCATGTCTTTACTCAACTTACTCAACTTACTCAAACCATACTGCACATACTGATATACTGATGGAGTTTTTCTGTTCCTGCAAGCCATACAGAAAGCCTCAATTTTTATTTAACAGGACATTGCAAGACCACATGGTGCTAGAATTGCAATGACATGACTTTCCGAAAAACAAGGTTAACAAAATTAAGGTCTTACTGCAGCTAGCTTTTTCTCTTGAACTGAGTCCAATAGAACACGCTTAGGATCAACTAGCCAATGTTATCAGCGGGGGACGCCATGATCTCTGTCTGCAGTTGCACAGGAGAGAAAGAACATGTCACATGGGAGTCTGTCTCACAGCTGATCAAATCTATGCATCAGTGCTTTCAAGATAGCATTAAAGGTCAGGGAGGTCATACCTAATTCTAACTTTATGATGTTTTCCTTTCTGCATTGTGTTAAATTGCACACTGAATTTTCTTAATGGTTTTCTATGATTGTTTGATACCTCATTACATATGTGATTGAATCCATTAAACCTTGGTGTTGCATTTTTGTTGTGCATCAGTTTAATTTTCACTCCATTAAAGTGGGCTAAATATTGCATCCCTGCAAACTTGTGCTTCAACAAGGGTGTACTCTTCTATCATTTAATGCATATGTTTTTCAGCATTTCTGGGGGGTTTGGGGAATTGGAATGTGTACATAAACCAAGGCGGGATTGTGCACTTTTCAGTTCTTTTTGATGTTTAAGCTGCAGTATGTGCACAGAACGGTAATAAGTAGAGGCAAATGTTAATACACAGGTTTCCAATCAGTAGAATGTCAGGGGTGCTATGGTCAATTAAAACCAAATCAGGAAAGGCTGCACTCAACCAATTGTGCCTCTAGTCATAGACAATGAACAACAGGACCGAAATGCCCTTGTCTGGACTATGGAGCTTAGTCTATACTCCTAACAAGTGCCTTTACTAGTTGAATCACTCTGGAGCCCATATCACTGACATTTTAAATACACAGCACAAAAGATTTAAAAACTGCTCATGAAATGAAATCTTGACAGCCAGTCTGATTGATTTCACCTCATAGCCCCTATATTACAAATTTATTAGAACTTACCAGCTTTGATAGAATTTCTTTCATTCATTCATTAATGTAGGAGTCCCAGCACATGAAACAGCATTTGTTTTCTGAGATTAATTTGACCTTCAGTACTCTACAGTATATACTGAGAAATATGGTTCTTATTGGTTGCAGCAAACAGATTATTGTTTCTATCTGGTTGAAGATAATGAGATGCAACCTTCTGACCTTCCGTAGTAGGCAGGTCAGCCAGCTAGAGACCACATACAGTACATTTAGAGCTTAAATTGTGGAGAGACTAAAATGGTGGAATTTTCTTTTTTAAAAGATGTGTTCTATTCTTAAAGAGGTCCAATTTGTAAATACATGCTTTTCCCTTAGTAAAACAACTTAGAAGATGCCATACTCATTAACTCAAAAAGGACTTTGACTTCCAGTTCCAATATTAGATACACAGAATATGCAGTGAGGCACTTCCTGCTATTTTTTCAATGATTCACACAAAAAACAGTTTTCTAAGCTGAGCACAACAATATCTTTGATCAGTCATCTGAAAGATTTAAAAAACAAAGCCTTAATGAGCAAAATAAATTAACTTTGAGACCAGCAAAGCCACGTAAGCTTAGTCTGTCTGGGAAAGAGCAGCATCTTCAATCTCAGATACTGTGTAGGGAACTTCCACAACATGGTGAGTCCCAAACTATTATTATAGAATTATTATAGAAAATGTGTTTTGTTGACAGCAGACCAAGACTCTCAAGTAAAAAAGGAAAGATTTGTTAAATAGGAGCAAATGGCCAAAGGTTTGAGGCATAAGAAAGTAATTGAAGGCACCACAATAACAGAGTTTATATTGTCCACTTTTTCTTGGTGTTGACCTCTCAGATTTTGACTCTCCAGTCATAATACACCAGGAGCATAGGTCTGTAGGTCCTAAACTACAGTGATGGGACTGTCCATAATATTGCAGTTTCACTACAATAGTTGAAAGGGAAAAGATACAGAGAAAAACGTCCATTATATGTTCAGATTCATTCACTCTGCAATCTGACTTACCTCAAGATCACACATTGCTTTATGGCTCACAGCATAATTATACTCTCCAAAAGAAGCTGACCAAGTAGTACAAAGCATGGATGTTGACATCTTCGAAGACCTTCTCAGTTACCTAATATCATCAGAGATAATAAAACCTCTTTTCATTGTAACACCTGAATTCCATTCTTTAATTTAATAGATTGCTTTTTGCTTTCCTCTTGCACTCAGTAATATGCTTCTTATAGGCACTCTTCCATAGAGTAATGCTGCATATATTCATGCTTTCAACATGACATGCAACTTCAAAATTATATAGGTTGATTTGGTATTAATATGAGTTATTTGAAGTTACATTTTTGCTTTTCTAAATGTGTTCTCCTCTGTGGATTCGACTAATGTGCCATTGTTTTTTTGTGTATTGCCCACACATGCATGTTGCATATATACTGTATATAACACAATATGCATACTTTTAATTTCTGTATGCATTACTATGCATATATAAACATTCCTGTGTTTAAGTGTGTACTGGATTCCCTTGAACATGTTTGGGTGTATTTAAAGCGCTTTTTGAAACTACTCTGAAAACAAAGTAGAAACTTATTTTTGCTTTACAGTAAAGCAATTTGTATTTGTGATCATTGGGTTAAATGAGTAATAAGAAAAATATACATTTTACTTCTTGGTAATTCCATGCATATCTTTGATCACACTAGAACAAAAACACATTTTTGGTCAACTTAGTGATTTCAAGTTACCATAAGTATTGGGACAAACAGATTTTTCAGTGATTTTGTCAATTTCTAATTTTAAAAGTTGGAAAGATGGCGCCGACAAGGATGGCTGCCGTCCTGTGAGCTCCTGTCCATTTTTGTCTTTTTCTCTATTCTATGCGGTCTTTTATACTGTTGACTGTAAATGAGTATTGCCCACACATGCATGTTGCATATATACTGTATATAACACAATATGCATACTTTTAATTTCTGTATGCATTACTATGCATATATAAACATTCCTGTGTTTAAGTGTGTACTGGATTCCCTTGAACATGTTTGGGTGTATTTAAAGCGCTTTTTGAAACTACTCTGAAAACAAAGTAGAAACTTATTTTTGCTTTACAGTAAAGCAATTTGTATTTGTGATCATTGGGTTAAATGAGTAATAAGAAAAATATACATTTTACTTCTTGGTAATTCCATGCATATCTTTGATCACACTAGAACAAAAACACATTTTTGGTCAACTTAGTGATTTCAAGTTACCATAAGTATTGGGACAAACAGATTTTTCAGTGATTTTGTCAATTTCTAATTTTAAAAGTTGGAAAGATGGCGCCGACAAGGATGGCTGCCGTCCTGTGAGCTCCTGTCCATTTTTGTCTTTTTCTCTATTCTATGCGGTCTTTTATACTGTTGACTGTATAATGCGTGTTCGATGATCAGCTATGACCGACAAACGCTAATGGACATAAGATTGACTATCGGCTCAACGAGGTCAGCACAGAACATGATAACTTGGACTATGGAGTCTTACCTGTACCTATTCCTGGAGGAAAGCGGCGGCGGCGCGGGAAGAGAGGTAAGTGGGCAGGTGTCTTGGTTAGACAGAGACAATGCAGGAATCGCCCTCTGCTTCCGAGCATACTGTGCTAATGTTCAATTTCTTGACAACAAGCTGGATGAACTGAGAGCAAGGCTTGTTTTTTGCAATGGGACATTAAGAACTGCAACATGCTAGCATTTACTGAAACCTGGCTCGACCCATCTACTCCAGACACCACTATCCTACTGGGAGGTTTTCCTGAGAAGCCTTCAGGACGGGTTATCGGACTCGGGGAAGATCAAGGGTGGAGGGGTGTTTCATGGTTACTAACTCCTGGTGCACAGACGTGGAGACTATTTCATCGTCATGCACCCCATATCTTGAACACCTGACAATTCAATATCGCCCCTTCTATCTACCGAGGGAGTTTACACTGGTAGTCCTCACGGTAGTGTATGTGTGTGGGTGGCTAACACCACAAAAGCACTGGAGGAACTACACGAACCCCTAAGCTGACATGAGAACTCATATCCCAAGGGCACATTCATCACAATGGGGGACTTCAATGGCGCGAACCTGAAGAAAATCATGTCAAACCTGCATCAGCAAATCAATTGCACGACGCACGGAACAAACATGTTGGACAATGTTGGACATGTTGGATACTCCCTTCCGGGATGGCTACAAACCTCCATTCTGCAAATCCGATCACATCTCCATCCTGCTACTCCCTGCCTATAGGCAGAATCTCAAGCAGGAGAAGCCTGCGACAAGGACCATTCAGCGCCGGTCGGAGGAATCGGACTCTATTCTAAGTCACTGCTTTGCTACTGCTGACTGGCAGATTTTTCACGAAGCTGCCAGGAACAACATTAACCTGTATGCGGACTGTGCTACTGACTACATCAGCAATTGCATAGAAGATGTTGTCCCCAGGATTACTGTTTTCACATACCCAAATCAAAAACCTTGGGTAAATGGCGAAGTATGTGCTAAACTCAGAGCTAGAACATCTGCCTTCAACTCTGGAGATAAGGACAAGAAAAGAAAATCCAGATCCGAACTCAGAAAAGCCATGAAAAAAGCCAAATATAACTACAGAGTGAAACTGGAATCACACTATCACAACGACCGGAATACTTGGAATATGTGGCATGGAATCTGCACTATCACTACAAAGCGAAACCTAGCAACACTACACACACTGCCTATCCTCCCTATGATCCCCCGAAGAACTACATTCATTTTACGCATGGTTCGAAGTCCCATAACACAGAACCAGCTAAGAAAATCCCAGTAAACTAGGGGGAATACACACTGTGTCCAGAGCTGACATACAAAGTCTTTAAAAAGACTAATCCAAGCAAAGCTCCAAAACAAACTCCATCATTAAGTTTGCGGACAATACAACGATCATCAGCTTGATCACGAACGGTGATGAGTCTGCGTACAGGGAGGAGGTAGAATGACAGCATGGTGCCAGGACAACAACCTCTCTCTTAATACCAGCAAAACTAAGGAGCTGATCATGGGCTATAGGAAGCATGGAGGAACAGACCACACACCCCTTCACCTCAGCAGGTCCAGAGTGGAGAAGGTCAATTGTTTCAAATTCCTAGGTGCCAACATCACAGACGATCTAACCTGGACCCACCACATCAACCTCGTAGCCAAGACAGCATGGCAGCGCCTATTCTTTTTTCGCAGACTAAAGAAGTTCGGCATGCCATCACACATCCTGACCAATTTCTACAGGTGCACCACTGAAAGCATCCTAACTAGCTGTATCACTGCCTGGTATGGTAACTGCTCTGCCCGAGAGTGCAAAGTACTCCAGAGGGTGGTGAAACTGGCTCAAAACAGTACTGGCTGCGTGCTACCGAACATCGAGGATATCTACTCTGTTAGATGCCTCATGAACACCAGGTCTATCCTCAGGGACCCCAGTCACCCTAACACAACTTGTTCTCTCTACTACCATCCGGAAAACGATACCGAAGTATACAGACCAAGACCACCAGGTTTCAAAACAGCTTCTTCCCCCAGGCAATAAGACTGCTAAACAGCCAACCACAGACGGCTGCTGGCAATTAGGCAACCTACTTGAACTGATAGGGTGCACCGGTGCCCTCCTGTCACTTTCCACTCTCAGGACACATATGAACAGCACTAAATACCTTGTGTTACTTTTGCACAATCTGTGAATTGTATTGTAAATTGTATCAATTATTGTATCCTAATATTAACCTAATCCATATAAACTTCTGTCCTTCTACTCTTCTATCCCTCTTAATGAGCTTGCGGATAAAGCATTTCAATGCCAACAACACCGCTGTATGCTGTACTGTTCGTGCATTGATAATCAAACCTTGATTGTTTAATTGATTGATTTATATGGATAGCAGATTGGGATTTGGCTGTGGAAATGGCAGCCTGACCACACAAGGCCAAAGGTGACAAGACCCACCTTGCTTCAAGGAATGAGCAAGGGAGCTGCTGCAAAGATGAAGATGGGGGCTAAGAAGAAGAAGAAGGTGAGATATTTATGTGTAAGAGAGCTGAAAAGCCCAAGGTTAGAAATTTCTCCATCTCGCCTCCTCCCAGACATACGTATAAAATTACAGCGTTGGAGTGGTGCGGTGGTTCTGTGGCTAAGGATCTGCATCTGTTTCTGGAAGGTTGCTGGTTCATATCCCACTGCTGGGAGAGAAATCCTACTTTGTTGGGCCCCTGAGCAAGGCCCTTAAGCCCCAACTGCTCCAGGGGTGCTGTATAAATGGCTGACCATACAATAAAATTATATCTTAATAATATTAAAAGTATGTGTTTGGTTGCATATCCATGCAAATAGTGGCAATTTGACAAATGTGTGAGCTAAATCTATGTCAGTTTGTTATTTTTCATTAGCACTTGATTCAAAAATAAGGTAGAATTTCAGTCTTTATGCTTGATATTCGCACAAAAAACACATTCAGTAAGACAAAGAAATCTTACATTTGCATTTTAAAAAAAGAGATTGGAGGAAGAAGGATTTACAGAAGAAAAAAAATACTAGACCAGCTTACATTGTAAGTGCAAGCCAATATTTCCATATTAACAGGTGAACCATAATGTAATATCTACAAAGTGGATCATTTAGCTCAGGCAGCTTGGGGAAAAAATAAAGATAAAAAAGAAATGTGGTTACTTCCAGGTCTGTATAAGCTTGTTCAAAGCTCGCAATATTCTGTTTTCATGTCTGTGTTACTCAAGTTCAGCACAGCTGGTAGTAATCTTTGCACTGAGCCAATCAACAGGTTGTTGCCAAGATTCTTAAATGTAGTAACAGGTGTGGCACATAAGGTGCGTAGAGGTGTAGCACAGGGCAGGTGCCAAACCTGACTTAATGTGAGAGAAGAAAAAAAGGGGAAATAAAAGGCAAAATATAGCATGACTGCCAAACAGGATACAAACATAGCCTTATGCCTACTGTATACCTGTTACACATGCCCAGCTTGATCTTTAACAGATGAGGTGATGTTCTTTGGAAAATCTGTGTTCCTTTATTTTTCCACATCTTAACCTTTCTTTCACTTTGGTAAAGGTTTTTCAGGGTCTCATTTATCCTTAAATCTTTATTCCAAAACACCCCTGGCTGTACTTTCAAGCAAATTCTGAATCATGGTGGAGGTAACGTTATAGCCTGTGTTTCTCACCATGTTTGTCTTTCTTTTTATGCCTCAGATCTATTAGAACCACCTGTTCGGAAAGATACTGTACATGCAGGATGGTTATTAGGTTACCACACTTTATTTTGGTTTGCGTACCGCATCAGTTGGGGTGGGGGATGGTAGGAAGAGACAAGACAAGACATTGCTGTGTTCCTCCTGCTCATTCTGCTTGAAATTGTTATCAGATTCCTTGCTGTATCATTAAATAATGATCTGATTCACAGGATAGTCTTTGTGGGACAGAAGCAGAGAGTTTTTCTATATGACCTCCTTCTTTATATGGCAGACCGCTTAGTGCCTCATGTGATGTCTGTTCTTGATCATTTGGTACAATATCTGATTACAAGTTGAATTTACACAAGAGTGCATTATTCTCCATTAATATAGCTACTCCCTATGTTCCCTCAGGGACTTTCACTTCCAGAATCGTGAATACTTTCAAACATCTGGGGATCTTACTTGGCTTAAATTAAATATGTTATCATTATTATCATAAAAAATACTTTTTTCCCCTTGTTCCTTGGTGGAAGGCTAAACAACCACACCCATCCCTGGTACCTGCCTAAAGGTAAAGTGGTATGCAGCCCCTTGGCCTTGTAAAATATCTGAAATTCCACAGTCTGATTCCTTTTTGGCATTTTACAAACTGTACCACAACATTTTGGGGGCTCTATTCTCAACTGTAGCCCCAGAAGCAATGTAGCACTAAACCTGACTGAAGCTGGTCCGTGGTCGGTGGTAAGGCAGAATCTGTCATCCAAAATGTTGCTAGACAAACAGGCGAAAGGAGTAGCTCTGGTGAGTGAAACTCAATAATGAGCATGGAAAGGTGCGGCAGAAAAGTTTAAGTAGGGAGAAAGGGGAAAAGAGGTTGGATAACTGACTGATTGTGGTGAACAGTGCACATTGGAATGTGGCGCAAGTGCGTGGTGACATTGACAACTCTCCAAAAAATTATACCCAGAATTCACTACTGTCATTGTCAAATTTATGTCACTTTCTATAAATGTTATTAAGGCTCCCATTAGACCTTTCATATCTCTTTTTTACTTACCAAACTCTGTATTATGAACCATTCTGCATTGGTGTTATAGGGTCCCATTCATTTGTTTTGGGGGTTTCAATACCTTACAAACTGGTCCTTACAAACAGGTTCTCATTCTTCTCAGTCTGGCGAGTTACCCTATTCAATAATAATTCATATGATATCTTTCCTCTGTCTTAATTTATATTGATAGGTTGAAATTACTGGAAGGGTGTATAAAACAAATGCTCTTGTTTTTCTAACTCACCTTGCCAAGATTTTATTTTATTGTGTATCAATCTAGAGTTATGGTAAAACCAATAAACAAAATAAAGGTTTCAATCAGATGTAGTTTTCTGTCACTTCCTTAATTTTATCCAAGGCTGAGTTTTAATGTCTTTCATACTTTACTGCAGATGATTCAATTTATGGCAGGTTGAGCCCTAATCTTTTATTTATCTTTAAATTTAAGCAATTTAAGCAAAAAAAAAAGTCCAATTCCATGTAACAGACAAAATTCTGTCTTTTGTTTTACTACTGCATTTATATATATACTTATTTTATTCAATTTTGCTCTTTTGTTTTGGATTCAAGCTATGAATTTCAATACAGAGATGGATTTACATCCATTTACATACATTTACATTCAGTGCAAGAAAAGAAGATTAAAATTTATATAACAATATCCATCCATCACGTTTCTGAACAGCTTTATCTAGTATCAGGTCATGGGGAAAGCTAGATCCTAACCTGAAAAGCAATGGGCGCAAGGTGGGATACACCCTGGACGTAATGCCTGTCCATCACTCACACCAGGGCCAATTTTACATAAGCCAATTAACCTACCTGTATGTCTTTGGACTATGGGAGGAAACTGGAGCACCCAGAGGAAACCCACACAAAAATGAGGAAAACGTACAAACTCCACACAGATTGCACCCATGGAATTGAGCACAGGGCCCCCAGCACTGTGAGGCAGTGATCCTAACCACTACACCATTGTACAGTATATAGAAGAACAGAATACAGAGCAGCTATATCACCCTGCAACTCACAACTGGCAACCCCCTGAAGCTAGGCAGGTGTGGATGGGAGACCTCCTGGGAAAGATAAGGCTGCTGCTAGAAGAGGTGTTTATGGGGCCAGTAGGGGACACTCACCCTGTGGTTTGTGTGGGTCCTGATGCCCCAATATAGTGACAGGGTCACTATACTGAAAAAGGTACCATCAGTCAGATGAGATGTAAAGTCGGGTGTGACATCTAGCAGCTTTAAGCAGAGGGCCTCTGACAGGTCACCTTGCTCTAAGACCAGCAGCATGGAGCCTCACTGTCCTGTAACGGATGTGGGCATTGTGCCTGCCGGTAGGTGAAACGATCTCTCAGATGGAGCAGTCTGATGTGTCAGTCCTGCTCTGGTGTAGTTACTCGAGTGCGACTGGATCTTGAACTGTCATCTATCCTGCCAGTCTGCTGAAACCTTCTCTGCAGTCAGGACACAGTGGAGCAGCTTACTCCATAGTGTCTGGCAACGCTGGCACATGACATGCCTGCCTGCAGCATACCAATGGCCCTCTCCCTTGTTTTTGGTGACATTCGAGGAATTATGGAATGCACAGAAAACTGACTAAGTGTGGCCTTTTTCTTGCAGTGACCTAAGCTTTGAATTAAGGCCTTTTTAAAGCTGACCTGATCAGGCATTGTTCCACCTGGACCTCGTTGGGTAAAAGTGAACCTAACGAGCTTTTGTGTGACTGGCAAGTTGCAATTCCTCACTGTACAAGCTGTATTGCTGGTCAGAGGGCTCAAAACAAATTGACAACTTTTTGTGAAAGTAGATACGCTATAACTATAGTATTCTCATTCCAGAAAATGTTACATTTCTTTTTTCCATCAGTATACATAGTGAAAATATATATATATAAATATAGCAGGGGTAACTTTTTGGCTTAGTTTCAAATGAACACTCACTTGTAAAAGGGTAAGTAGGAGTGGGAGTTTGATGGGCACAGGTGATGGACATACTTTTTATTGACATGCACATTAATTGTATACATGTAAATTATACTTAAATTAACCGATTTTTAACCTTGTTTTTTTCATTTGTAATAGAAGAAATAAGTAACATGAAAATATTGTGGATGCACTGGGACATATCAAAAACTTTCTACTCTCCTCTCCTTCCCAATTTCTACTGCCCTTTCACTGACCTCTCCCTTGTTTGGTAGCACTCATTTCCACATTTGCCTGGGCCTGCTATCCCTGTTGGACTCATTAATAGAAGTTTGATAGTGCATATTTCATGGATTTCGGAGGAATTTCTAATTACGTTTCCACCATGATTGGGCTTTGTAAAGTACAGAATGGCTAACATGACTTCACCTCTTCAACCCCAAACTAAAAGTTCCAGTCCTTGTGGGGGAATTAAAGCATCACTGAGGATTGGACCACTCCAGTGTACCTGACAGGTATCACACAGATGTTAGAATGTAGAACATTAGATGTAGGCAATAGAGAACAGTTGTTAAAAAGCATTTCTCATTTTATAAGCGGGATATAAAAACCTGCTGTACATAAGCCTCATTCACTTACAGAGCAATTTTTTGCCAGACATAATTTTACAGATCAAAAGATACCTTTATTTACCAAGTGAGGGGGAGTGCTCAATGAATTTTCTCTGATGTGGCAAACAACCATCCAATTCAATATTACACTTCTTCACAAACATTACAATACATGATACATATAAAGAGATATTCCACATGATGGGGGAAAACTGCTTGGTGATTTGTGTGTCTACACATTATTGTAAAACTTGTTTCCTTTCCTTTGAGATGTCTTTTAGATCACCATGAATATAACTTTTAGTGTATCTCAATGAAGAAAATGTGACAGGTTCACAGTATTACTTAAATAATGTACAGTAGATAATAATACATTGTAAGAAATCATCAGAATAATGTGAGGTGTTTGGTCAGCTGGTCAATGAATACACTCAGAGAAATCAAATTTTATCACATACTGTAAAATAGAATTCTCTTCACAGAGAACATATGTCTTATCTCCATAAAATTTCATAAATTGGTTACAAAAAACGTATTAAGTGTCCCTTTCAACATAGATTCTTGTTTCAACATGACCACTCATTTCTTCCATAGTTTATGTGTACTTATCATTCTTATAAGTAGTATTTTCATGTAACAGTTTTGTTCTCAGCCTTAATTTAAACATAACCTAAAACCACTGCTTAATTACTTCAGCTCACTCCACACAATTTCAAGACATTCTAAATACCAAAAGAGTCACATGGACTAAATTGTCTCCTGTAATTGTTTTGTTTTGTTCATGCTTTTATTAGGGCACATAAGTATCTATTTAAAAATATTATTATTATTAATTTGAGAAACAGAACTGGAAACCTTATCTAACTAAACACGATCAAGTGAGGAGTATACTTTTACATATCGCATTACAAAGGTGGAAAAATACAAATCTTAAATTATTAAATGAACACATTATAATATATTGTAAGCAACTAAACCCTGTTGTTGTTTGTAGTATATTGATAGCCTAGAGAGATAATATAGAGACAAAATAGCCCATAAATAGTGCTCATATTGCAGCTTTACCTCTTCATTTCAGTTTCCCGGGGTCTATCATGCTTGCACCTCTACACTCTCATAAAGTCCGCCTTTTCTTTCCGACTACCTGAGGCCCTCTGTAATTTGAGAAATGGCAAAATGCCTGCCGACAGTATATGGTTGTTTTGTTGTTTCTCAAATGAAGTTAATAAAGTATATCAGTAAGGACTCTTTCCACAACGTCAATATTGGCGTTTGGTTATATTTTTTGAATACGGATTTTAACAATTTGCCTTTAATGACATTATTGTGTTTATTGTGAAACCGCATGTTTCCAGTTAAGCTTATGAATGCATTTGTAAAGCTTTACTATTGATTAGCAGCATTTATTTATAATTTGAATCATTTTAATAACCCCCCTTCTGCACACATTTTATATTTGGGGAAAACATTTTTCATCTTTAAATAATCCTTTATTATATCAGCAAACAAATGTACTGTATGTGCTGTTATTATTCTTGACTGAGCTGAACTGTGCTTCTTTGTTACCAACAAAAATAAATCATTATTTTAACACTGAACTATTTTAAAAATGGCCTTATCTTTCGTGTTTCAATGTGCAGCTGTTTTCTATGATCTCTTCTATCATATTAACAGTATTCAGTCATTACCTAGGCTTTTGCCCTAAATAATTGCTATGCCAGCAAGTCTAACGGTAGGTGTCTTCTGAAACCTCCTGATAAGATTCTGGGGACAATTTATTCCAGAGAAGGATGTTCACACTTGTTTGACACAGTAGGCAGTATTTCACACAGCAAGACTACAAAAATGCATTCTTTACATAACAAAGAGATGATACACTGCTGGCAACATCAATAAGATCCATCATCACTAAAATCTCAGTGTTTTAAGTTTGAGGAGCGCATTTTAGGTATGGTAACAAGAAAAAAATCAGCATAGCTAAAGTTATTATACAGCAATTTGACCAGAAATTTTCCTCCCTGTGAAATACACTGTAAGATAAGATTCGGTGACTACAACAGAAATGAATGAAAATGTATTTGTAATGTAATTGCATACATTCTTCAAATTTCAAATATTTACCTAAGCAATTTAATATTCTTAAAAAAAATCTAAATATAGAGTTTTGATTAACAATCAGATTAAAAATTATAATAGCAGTATAGAAAGAACTAGTTCACTCATAAAACAGTAGATCACATGAATATACCCCGATACAAATATGAACATTATAATTGATAACAACACCTATAGAGTGCTTTTCTGGACACTCCACTCAAAGCACTTTAGAGGTAATGGGGACTCCCCCCACCAATGTGCAGCATCCAATGTCCCCATCACTATACTGGACCCACATGGATGGCAGGGTGAGCACCCCCTGCTGGCCCCACTAACACCTCCAGCAGCAACCTTAGATTTTCAGAGGAGGTCTCCCATCCAGGTACTGAACAGGTTTACACCTGTTTAGCTTCAGTGGGTTGCCACTTGTGAGTTGCAGAGTGATATGGCTGCTGGCCTTGAGCCCTCCATTATATGGAGGAAGACATTTACATATGCACATCCTGTACTACAATACATAACATTTTGGACATGTCATTAAGCAAACTATAATTAAAAGTGACATAAGAGTTTTCAAGAAGTTGGATATTTGTCACATTTAACTAAAGCTGTAGTAACACTAAAGCATTAATTTGTGGTACATTACCACCTTGGAATGTTACACTTTCAAAGGTACAGTATTTGCATAGGGGGTTAAGCCGAATGACCATTTTATTATGCACTCGCAGATGTTGATCATCAGCACAGATTCATCTTTTACCGTTCTAGTGTAGAATACCAAAATCCACAGTGCATTTTAAAATGTCTGACTTGCCTGACTTCAATACAATGCAAGTCCGAGGTGCATTATACTAAACTCGCCTTACTAAACTCTAATTTTTAAGGAAATAAGGTGTTCTTTTTAAGTGAGTTCAAAACTGATCATGAATTCTACCTAAAATATGTTTGTCTAAAAAACTATCTTCTATCGACTTTTTGCTGTTAAACCAGGTCGCTTATTCTCATTTTAGAAAGGTTCTATTTTTCAGAGATCATTGAGCTGGAAGTCTTTTATTATTTACTTTAATCATTTAAAGTCATGACAGTTGTGTCGTTAGTTCTGATTTTGGCATCTCAGGCACTACACTTTTAGCTTTTAAGATTTTTAGCTAAATGCTTTATAATGTACGGAGGCCTATAAATATTTTTTTTTCTCTCCATGGCACTAATAAGCTTCCTTAGAAATGCTCTGTTCAAAATACAGTCTGATTCTGCTTTTTAGGGAATTTCATTATACAATACTTGTTGACTCCCATTTTGAAACGTCCAGTTAATTTTCTCAATTTAATGAATTGACATGAACAACATGTTAACCTTCCCAGTCATGGCTGGGGTCATACATTAGATTTTGTTGTCATGTGTTCTGACAGTTTTCAGTATTGATGTTCTTAATTTAGGTACAGTATATCAGCCATCTGGCAGTTTGATGTGAAATAGAATACTTACTACTTTCCTCTAGTACTAAATAAGTTCAGGATTATGTTTCATAGTTTGAAATCACTGACTCCTGCTAGGTTCCCTGATGTAATTTTGATGTGCATTTGTTTGATGCACAACTCAATACTCTGGATGTTATGATTGAGTTACACAATAGTTTTCTATCTAATAGTGTTGATTGTGTAACCCTTGAGAAAACAAGTTGGTACTGTATATTGGTCACAATATCCAGGTAAGCACTACACATGGTGGTGGTGGAGGGGAGTCCCCATTACATGTAAAGTGGTTTGAGTGGAGTGTCCAGAAAAGAGCTATATAAGTGTTAGGATTATTATGTATTCTGAGCAGTTAAAGAACAAATGGAGGAATACTGGCCTCACTTTTCATCAACAGGCCTGGAAGCAGCACTACAATATGTATGAGATGACTCTTAGGTCTGTTGGATCATTGTTATTTTCTAGACTATTTGACAAGCTTGTGGTAATCCTGAACATTTTTTCTTAATCATTGATCACATGCAAGAGACAGATATCACATCTGTGATACATTCTTGTTATTCTTTCCAAGCAATGCTCACACTTTTGGTTACCAGCTTCGTTCACTGACCTAAAGAAATTGTGTAAGTTCTATATTAAATAAATTGTGTGTGCTCTATATTAAAGTTTATTAGGATTTCTTTTTCTCGTCAATAGGGCAGCTTAATACACTTTGATTAACCTAAAATGTGCCCCACATTGTTGTCTAGATCACATTCCTATCTTTCTGTTGTGTTTGAGCTTTTTAGCTCTGGACTAGAAAATCCTGTCTATCATTACAAGATATTACATTGCAAAAGTTCAAAAGTGAGTAAGATCTTAACTGCAAGATCATTTAACGAAAGGGGATCAAGATTTGCTACTTCCTCGTAGTGACCTCTGGGCAACATCTCTGACGGCAAAAAGCTCTTCAAAACGAACTTACCATGCAATGCTTACTAGTAATGAATTGTACTCCGCAAGAAGAAAATAACCTAAGGGTCTTTCAAGAACCTACAGGTCCATGTATCCTGCAAATCAATGTGGAAGGCCTAACTAGAGCCAAATGCGTGGTCATCAACCACCTGGCTCAAGTGATCCTTCTTCAAGAGACTCACAACAAAGACAACAGCAATATCAAGATACATGACTACCACCTCATAGGTGCCATCCATCATGCGCAACATGGGGTGGCTACCCTAGTAAAACTTGACAAAAATGCAAAGCACATAGCCCAGTCACTGGATGGAGATACTACACAGTGGATTGCTATTGAAATAGAAGGCTTTACTATTGTCAACATCTACAAACCACCTAGTACCCAGTTCTCCAGTCTTCCAAGCTACACGCATCCTGTCATCTATGTTGGTGATTTCAATTGTCAACACACCAACTGGGGCTATCGAAAGAGCACATCGGAAGGCGAGGCCCTAGCCAGCTGGGCATCCATTCAAGGTTTAACTCTGCTGTTCGATAAGAAACAAGCCAACATGTTCTTCTCTGCCAGGTGGCAAAGTGGAACAAACCCGGACTTGGTGTTTTTCAGCCCAAAAAACAACCACATACCTTCACCACAACGCTCAGTGCTGAGCAGATTTCCGAACTCGCAGCACAGACCAGTAGTCACGTTCCATCCAGCACTTGTGACACCAACTCCAAGTCGTCTTTCCGCTCGCTGGAACTTCCGAAAAGCAAATTGAACTGAATTCACCAAAGAAACCAGCTCCTTTCCGCTTAAACTTCCAGATCCAAACTCAACTGATGTTAATGACTCGTACTCAAGGTTCTGCAATATGATTACCTCCACATCTAACAATCATATCTCAAGAGGTTTCGGAAAGACCTACATTCCCGACTGGGACGAAAAATGTACAAACTTAGCCTCTGAACTTGAGTCAGCAACCACAACAGAAAGAGCGCAATCCATCGGCTCGGCTCTAATAGAATACCTGGACAACAAAAGGAAACAAGAGTGGAACAACATGGTCTCTGAAATCGACATGAAGCACTCCAGTAGAAGAGCCTGGCAAACCATCAACCGACTGACTGGCCAAAGCCATAAACCACAAACCCAAAACCAGGTCAATGCCAAAGACGTCGCAAAGGTGCTTGTTGACAGTGGAAAACCAACCCACATAGACAAGCAGTTTTCCAGGAAAGTTAAACAAGAAATTCATGACATCTGGCGAGCCAGCTCAGCAGATGATAACAGTCACAGCAGCTTCACCTATCCTGAACTGATTGCAGCGATTTCCACCCTCAAGGCAGAAAAAGCTCCAGGACCTTACCACCTGCATCCTGAACAGCTTACCCACCTCTCTGCACCTGCCTTAGAATGGCTACTAGCATTTTTTAACAATTGCCTATTACTAAACAAAATGCCTAAGGTCTGGCGAACAGCAAAAGTCATCGCTATTCTTAGACCAAACAAACCACCTGAGGACCCAAAAAGCTACCGGCCAATCGACCTCCTCTGCATCACTTTCAAGCTTATGGAAAGGCTAATATACAACAGAATAAGCTCTATCGTAGACCCACAAGGACTCATACTCAAACTGCTTCGTATTATCCCAAACAAGAAATTGGTCCTCTTTATCAAAGAACTAATCTCTAACAGATCATTTACCTTAACACTGGGCAACGATACCTCCAGGAAATTTTACCTTAAGAACGGCATCCCGCAAGGCTCGGTGCTGGCGCCAATGCTATTTAACATCTACACAGCTGACCTGCCATGTACAACTGCCAAAAAGTACATATACGCAGATGACATCGCTATTATGCATTGCTCCACAGACATCAAAGCAATAGAAACTACACTATCGAATGACCTGAACAAACTGCTACTTCAAAGACTGGAGGTTAAAACTTAGCATCACCAAGACAGAGAGCAGCATTTTCCACCTTTCCAATCGCCTTGCTAACATAACAATCAACGTCAAGTGCGAAGACAAAACTATTCCATTTGAGAAAAGCGCGAAATATCTAGGAGTTGTCCTTGACCGCTCACTGACCTTCAAGCAACATCTCGAACAAACAGCAGCAAAAATCCAAGCAAGGAACAACCTCCTGTGAAGACTAGCTGGCACTAGTTGGGGTGCAAATTTCACCGTCTTATGCACCTCTGTGCTTTCTCTAGTCTTCTCGGTAGCTGAGTACTGCTCTCCTGCCTGGCACAACAGCAGCCACACGAAGAAGGTAGACACAGCCCTGAAAAACAGTATGCGCATTATCACCGGGTGCATTAGACCTATGCCCACTGAATTGCTACCGATTCTCAGCGGCATCTCTTCACCTAGTCTTCGCAGAGAAGCAAGTTGCATCAACCTTGCACTGAAAGCTTCGGATGACTCCAACCACCTGCTGCACGATGCCATCTGCAACCGGAAAACCATGATCCTCAGACTAGAAAACCGGCACTCACCTTCTAACACAATGAGGCGCCTCATGAAAGAAGCAAACAACGACAATGGCACCTACTGGGCTAACAAAAAGTGGCAAGACGCATGGAATAATAACAACCACAGACTGAAACAATTTATCGACAAAGTATCTAACAAACCCGCTGGAAATGACCTACCCAGACAAGCCTGGGTCAAACTGAACCGACTAAGAACCGGACATGGCCGTTTCCAGGCCACCCTACACAAGTGGGGTCTCACTGATGACCCAATTTGCGAATGTGGCAACGGCAAGGAGCAGATGGCCAACCACATCCTATACTCCTGCCCTCGCTTCAGATGCCCCGGCAACTTTACCGATTTGGATGATGCCAGCCGCGACTGGCTGAGGCACCTGACTGTGACAATATAACTATGTAACCTCTGCATGTTAAGCTCATACGAATTAAAAAAAAATAACAAAAAATGAGCTCTTTGAACCCCTTTGGTCAGTTTTAATTTTGAGGGCCTCTTTTCTACAGCATCTACTGTACATTGTGTTTGTACAGTTTGAGTAGGTAGCTGTGTCAGCATGTGTAGGCTGCAAGGAAACAGGTTCATTCCATGCTGAAATGTAAAGAAAAGGAACACAACATTTTAACTGTGGAGCCTCCTTCAGGTGTGAGGGAGAGAAGGGATCTAGCAGATAAGTAAGGCATAGGAGAATAAAAGACAGAGTAGTTAAAAAGGACTGGCGAGCAGGGAGAAAATGGGCATGAAGTAGGTGAGAATGAGTGTCCAAAGTCAGGGAGAACAGGAGGAGAGGTGTGAAAAGCCAAAATCTAGTGTACATGCTACATCTTAAACGAACATCTTCTGTCATGGTATTAACTTCCACTGTTATGCTGTCTACAGTAAGGTTTACCTGTAGACAAAGTCTAACGCTATTCTAAATGTCTTTGTCATTACAAAGCTTATAAAATAAAAAAAATGAATGACACAAGGTTTTACAGCTTATCAATGAAAAAAAAAAACATGTAAAGGACCCCGGTCCAAAATGCATAAATTACATGAGTTTATTTGTGGTTATTCGTGGTTCGGAGGTTAGGTTCGCGAACAACATATAGAATCTTGGTATCTTTCTCGACCCAAGTTTAAAACTTGAGACTCCTGTCAGAAGTAATCCAAGTGATTATTTTATATACTTTGTACAACTTCATTGTGTTGCTCATACATGATCTGTCTTGTCCCAGTCCGATGCTGAGAAACTCGATCATACCTTTGTTTTCTCTAAATTGAATTTCTGTAATGTGTTGTTATGGTGGTGCCCCTAAGCATTTTATCAATGGGAATCAGTGTTCTCCAAACCCAGCTCCTGCAAAAAACAAATCCAAAACTTAAAGGCATTAAACTCCCTGCAAGGTTTAGGAATGATTTTAAAATTCTACTTCTGACTTACAAAGCCACGATTCCAGCCTGGCGCTGCTGTAAATACTTCTCTCTTTAGATCCTTGTTTTCTGAATATTTGCATGATGATGCACTATATATTGGAGAACACATTTTTCTGCAACTACTCACCTAAACTGTAGGATGCTCTACCTCAGGTGTACTAGACTCTACGTTCTAGCATATTTTTAAATATCATTTATAAACTATTTTAGAGCTTTTTCTAATTTTCTCATTTGTAATGTAACTATGAACCTTTTTATGTTTGTCATGTGTAATTTTAGCTACAGTATGTGTTGTTGATTTTCTGTTCTTTTAGTTGAGATGTCTTACATTAAACATTTCTTGTCATTAATTTTTAAAAACACAGTTTGTGCTGTATATGAATTTACTATTTAGTACAAATCCTAAAAACATTTTACAAATGCAAGATCCAAATACTAATATCAGAGAGTGGTGAAATTAATTCTTCTAATTCTTCACTGATAAGATGTATCTAATTAGAACTAAGATATCATTATTAGTATCAGGCACAAAGAATGTCCCTGTTTCTTTAGATCAGGAACCTCTAATCACATTAACTGAGAAATGACAACCAAATGCTGTGTTATTGTAGTCAGCCAAAGTGCTAAAGCAAAGCTTTCTGTAAGTGATGTTTATTACTGTTAATTTTGTGTTGCAATCTGGAGTAGTTCCATATGCACTGTAATTAGCAGATCTACCACTAAAGTTGGAAAAACTCTGCATTGATCCAAATATTCTTAAGAACTGTCTGTCAATTGACATTTTTGTTTTAAATACTTAGTGTAAGTAGAATTCTTACAGATATGTTAAAATAGTATAAAAAACAAAAGTCTTCATTTTTAAGATACTGGAGAGAAATGTAAATAGGCTTACTGAGGATAGCACTATGTTAGTTAAAATACTATGTATTTTAGATACTATTGAGATACATTTTATTTCCATCAAGTTTACATACAGTAGTTTAGTCTGTGATGCTGTCTTCTTGTTGAGTACCACAAGGTTATGTTTTTTGATATCTGCTTTTATTTGCAGCATATAACCCTTCTTTTCTTAATGTTAACCTATCCAGTACTAGCTGTTCCAATACAAGTACTTATAACAGATACTCACTTGTACTTGTACTTGTATTTCCTCTTAGATCTACAGTAAGTTAGGACTATATTACTAAATATTATTATTTCTTGGTGATAGTTTTTTACATGAAATAAAGAACTAAGAAAAAGTTAATCTTTTGGTAATCTTATTAATTTATTATTAGGATTATTTTTAGAGGTTTGTGATAAGCCTATTGGTTATTTTGAAAACATCCTCACTCTACAACTTTTGATAGAATAACTTTCTTGCTCTTTCTGAAAACTTGCTTTCTAAATGTCCAAAATCTTTAGCAGGTAAGAGACAAAATCTAGATTTTTTAAATTCTGGATGTGATTTATTTTTTTAAATGTGATAACAAAAATACAACCCTTAAAATTATTTTGGCATTTGATAAAATATCCTTTCTATCTAATATATGCATTAATTTTTCATTGAAGTGCTGAATCAATATTTCTTATCAGCAAAAAAATGAATAGGAAAGATTGCAATCCACCAAATACTTGTGGGCACTTTTGTTGTGGTTATAGCATGGTATTACAAATTTACTTGGGATAATTCTTTATCTTTATGTTTTTTAAGGTTTAAAAACCTCAAAAGTAATTTTATGTGCATCCTAGATTTAATACTTACATAATGCATAACTGACGGAGCACAAACTCAATGGTGTTTGAGTTTTAAACTTAAAAGGTAAAGGCTAATACCCTTAGCCCTATACCAGCTTTCACTGTTTGTCATGTGTGCTACCAATGTTTTGTTATAACACTAAATGAAAATGAGTTGGTAAAAAGCAACAATTTACAAGAAACTACTAAAGCCACAGAATACTCCTTCAGAATAACTCATTTTTCCTGGTAAGATGTAATAATATAACCCTTTCAATTTGTTAGTACTAAGTACCTGTGTTTTTAAAAAAAACTGATGAAGATACAAAATAGTTTTGTTTGCAAAAATCTCCTTGATGTACTTCAGTCCAGAAAAAAAACCCACATATACACATATACCACAAAAATAATCATTATTTTTATTAATTAATAGTGACCTCCCATTGTTTTGACTCCCATGACTTGTCTCTGATTACTTAGCCAGGAATTTTGCAAGAGCTTTGCTGCATATGCTCAGTCAATATCATGATGGGAAACAAGAACACACTGAACAGCATGTTCAATAATGGCCCATCTTCTGGGCAGCATCTTTCCTGTGTTCTTGTCATACTGTGGCTGTATGGAAGATAGCATCACAAAATCCAATGATAGGTCCTAACAAAAACATTCACTCTGCAAAACAGGCATCATTAAAACACACCCTGTACATTAACGTGATTGTTGGTCTTGTCCACAAAGAAACAAGTTTCATAAAGAAAAACAATATCCCGCTACTGTCTGCTATGCCAGACACAACAGAGTGTTGCTCACTCTTCAGAAATGCTTGTTAGAGATGTTGGATCAATTTAGCAATGACAGCATCTAGTCCTGATGAATCTGATGCTGTAAAACATTAAAACACACAGGACACTAATCTGTTTATGGAGACTGTAATCAAACTGTAAATGATAGTGGAGAATGATGTGTTTATGCACTGTGAAGTCATACTGTACATGGATGTTTGTTAAAGATGCTTGTATAGAATCCTAAACAAAAAGCTGCATTGCTCTTTAGAGTCCATCAGAATGGAGACGAGACATGGTGTACTGTGAACAGGCTATGTGATATGCATGAGTTCTTTAATATCCATGTCTGAATGTGGACAGGTGCAGTTTATTTGGTTGTAACATGTACTGTACAGTATATGCAATACATCTTCTACATGTAAGCAAGTATGGACAAACAATAAAATAAGAAAAGTCACAATATGTACAGACATATGGTTTAGGCTACCTGTGATTGTTGTTTTGATCAGTGGTCACAGAAAACTATAACTTATGATCATATTTTGGTGCCTGAAAAGTTGTTCCGTTTCTTTTGGAATTGATATGGAAAGATGTGTAACAAGTTTATTGTAAATCTCAAAACAAAGGCTTTTTTTCAGAACTTTAGAACTAGAGGCACAGTTAGAGGAACAGTTAGTTTGCAATAAAGTGTTTTTTAAAGATTTAGAGAGATTTATACTTTTTATCAATTAAACAGATTAAATTTTCTCAAATTGATCTGCAATTGATGTGTGAGTTGTAAAACATATTTTGGGACTTCTTTTATTGAACATACAGTCTAACCTACAGTATATAAGAATATTGATTATTCCCTTTCCATCATTTTAACAAGTAAAGCCAATTCCACCACATGGGCCACAGCAAAACCCAGTTCCCTTCTCCCTCAGACTCACGATATCACTCAATGTACAATGACCTGATGATTTTAGTTATTGCTTACCCCACCTTCCCAAAAATGAAGTAAAGGGCTTTAGAATTGCCCGAGCAGTAGATTTCCCAGCATGAAAGCCTCTTATGTGTGACCTTGAAAAAGCAAGGGATACTCAATGATTCAGCAATGCATGGCAAGATTAATAACAGAGAATCTGTGCAAAAAGAACAAGTTTTATTTTAAATCCTTCCAATTAGCTTAAAATAGAAGAACTATAAGATTTATGGCTTTGGCAAATGAAAGAAATAGAATTGTTCAATAATTTTCTAGCATCATTTATTTCAGTCTTCCTGTTATTATAGTAACTATATGATAAATTCAACAAACTCTGCAAATCCTCTACTGTTTACAGCTGATGCTGTTTTGATGTGTTATTTTCTTCAAGTCAGCATGTTGCTCCATTGTACTTTTTGGACAATCAATCTGTATAAACCTATGCACATTTTGCACATATTTTATTGTTTTTACATTGACTATGATCATCATATTTTGCACACACCTATGTATTTATTTTTATTTATTCATTTTGTAGAATTTGTTGTCTATTCTGATGTCTGTTTTTGCTTGACTTGGGCTGGACTGCTGTAACACATCAATTTCCCTTTGGGATCAATAAAGTCTTATCTATCTAAGTCTGTAATTTAGGAATATTTAGAACTATAAAAAAAGGAGCAACTTGCTTTGACTCTTGAGAATCAGATATAGATTTTAATGCAGCAGTTTCTTTCTCATTGCACAGCATCCTGTCAAAATAAAGGGTGTCAGACTGATAAACAACAGAATTGTTTAAATTATACTCTAGGGTCACATAAATGTGTTTATAAGATGTGTGTCAAAAAGAAGAATGCTGTCACTGTTTGAGAAACACTTGCAATACTTATCAAATTATTTTTCTGCTATTTTATTTGACATTTTCTTATTGTTGCAGACTTACATATTGTTATATGTTTTTGATTTTAGTAAATAATGCTGTAACTTTGCTGTTTATACAATTGTATTTTGTTGCACTATGCTACTATCTTGCATATTCACATAGCGACTCCATATGAAATCATTTTCATTTCAAATACATTCATGAATTACAATTTTAAAATTATATGAAATTGTTATGCCACAAGCCCTGTAGAACCTTAGTGTCAGTTATGCTAAAATGACCTGATACTGATGAAGCTAGTTCTATTTGAATGGAACATTTTATGAACTTCACATACTGTAAATCTGTGTAAAATGTTAATTTTCTAGATTTGTCTCATTCCTTCATAATTGTCTATTACAAGTTGTATGCCTACTTTTAGACTGAACCAAAGTATAGACCTAAGGTTGCCATATTATAATCGGAAACCTCCAGTACTTCTATCACAGCTAATCCAGTTATGTACTCCTGGTTTTACATAAGAGGTCTCTAGGTATTTATGATTGCATATGAGACTGCTATTACAAACAGCTTAAAGTTATTAAATGTATTAAATAAAAAAGCAGATGGAGAGCAATTAGTTTTTTTTTTCATGTAACCATTTTGAGTGGAAAAACATTTTTAATTACCTATAGAATGGGATTTGATTCCCTTACTGCAGTACTGGAACACTTTGGTCACAAATCAATAGCTATCATCTCTGGAGTTTTTTTTTGTTGATGGCTGCTGTCATCACAACATACTGATACACTTTGTCTTTCTTTCCCCTGATTAATGACGCCCTCATTTGAGTCCTCCCTTAGGGTCTGCTTATGACGTGCTTGTTTAGTTGGTATTTTATTATTTAAATCTTTTAACATCAAAACCCCTGTAATATATTCTGACATCTACTGTATCATGAAAAATGTATAAAAATATGTATTAGTTTTGATGTGGCACTCATTTTCTATGACAAATATCTACTGTAATTCAGAAAGAAGCTGGAAGAAAGAAACTATAATAACCTACGTACATTAGCAGCATTCCTAAGTGTTTTGTTTCATGCTTCGTAAATCATTATTATGGAACTGAAAGTAAAGCAAATTATGTTACCTATCGATGAAAATATTATAGAAGAAAAATGAATATAGAAGATTTTCAAGACTCATAAGAGAAGGCTTGCAATGCTCCAGTGAATATCTGAATATGCTCATTTTTTTTATTTAAGAGTGGCTGCTGTTTTAGTTGTTGGGTTTCTTTTCCCTTTTCCCCTGTTATGTTTCTGTTAGGATTGTTTCTGATTAAAACATCCATATTAGAATGGTGTATTTAAAATAGCAATCAATATTAGAGGAAGACAGATATAATTAGTTGCTACTTGCTTTAGATTTAAATTTAGTTTAATGTTTGTGTAAAACACGTTCAGGCGTCATGCCATAATGTCATACCTTCTTTTACCACTTTATATTTTCATCTATCTAATAATATTAAGGAGTAACACTGTTAAACATTTCACATTAAAAAATATTATGTCTGATTCTTAAGGCCCAGATTAATCATCTCTCATTAAGATAGCAACTGACCTTTCTGTAAAACCAGTTATATTGTGCATTATGATGATAAACGTAGGGATTAAGAGGAAGGAACTCTTTTCTCAGCAGGATGAATATAGCTGCAGTTACATTTCTGTCATGAAAACATTCAAACAAAAATGAGAAAAGTGAAATGCCAGTGGACTTACATAATCTCCACATCTCTACTGTTTTTCTGTAAAGGTCATGAAGAAGTTCTGCAAGAACTTTTTCTCATTTGTTCACATCCACACTCAAGTCTCTTTAAAAGCTTTAGTCCTCCTTAAATCTTAGTGTACAAGCAGAGTAGTATATGAAGTTTTATGGGTGAAATTTACCATATAATGAAACTAGAGCGATAAACGTAGAGGATGGAGAAACATTGAAACCTTTGATAGAGAAATACTGTAAGTGAGGAAACAGTACATTCAGTAGCTTACTGTAACCAAGCAGCTGCAGCTGGAGTGTCAGAATTAGATAATGTTCCAAGGGGACAACATCAAGATACTCCAGATACACGGAAGAAAAGACATAGTATGAATGTGCACAGGATTATTAGGGAATTTGATTCACCTGTTGAGAGCAGGTTTTATGATGGGTGTACGATGGTGTTTCGCTCAGGTTTGGGTTAAACCCTCGCTATCAGGGGGGAAAATGAGAAACTTGGTGTCGCAGAGAGAGTGAAAGATCTAAACCTAAGAATGGGGCCAGTTTTAGCAACCTGGAGGGGATTGGGGGCATTCAGAGTCTCATGGTGAAAATCCTGTTGCCTGGGTCACAAGCTAGCATGATGCATGTGTAGCATGATGCGTGCAGCCTCATGATGAGATTGCACATTAACAGAGTATTGCTTTGAGACTCTGGGTTCACACAGTCTCATGGTGTGACTGTGATTAATTAATAGAGTTTTGTGGTGAGGCTGCAGGTTACTTTACTAGTCTCAAAGGAAGACCTCAGATTACTGGTGTTTAGTTTGACGGTGAGACTGTAGGTTTCTAGGTTATTGAGAGCAGGGGAATGTTGTCGGTAAGAGGCCGCCTCCTTCGTTCCCATGTTGGCCTGCTTGTATAAAGGAAGACAGTAAGAGCGAGACCAACTTAATGGAAATGACGGAGTTGTGGAAGGTTTCCATTGTTGCTACTTGTGAGGACAAGAATGTTGCAGGATAACATGGATGGATAGTCACCATCTAATCTAAAGTAGGTTAAAAGGGTGTTAATGTGTGCAGGTTCCCTACGACTCGGCTACTGTTAAAAGGGGATTCTATCACACTTAATCTAAATAATTAAAGTTCTGTTTTGTTATAGCACCATCATTTCCATATGTATATTCATATTCTTCTGACATGCGTTTGGAAATACTTTATAGAGGAAGAAAATGGATTTACATTACTTTTTCTTCTATAATACTTTCCCTGAATAGTTGAATGAAACAAAGACTTTATATAAGGATTCCCTAGAAGTTAATGAATGAGTCTTTTAAGTTTTAGCACTATTTTATTTTGAGTTGGATATAGAATCATCAGTTGCTTGAAGGTCAATGATATTCACATCTGTTGTATCGTATCCTTCATCCTTGCATAAAGTTTGTCCTGTGTGAACATATGAATATACTTCAGGAATTGTGGTAGCTGACCCCAGTGAAAGAATGCATTCCTTTACTTTCTTGCACTTTTCCAGCTGTCTCAGCTTCAAAGAAACAGATCGCCATTCCCCCTTCTCTCCCAAGCTCCTCACAGATGGAGAGCTGCACTGGCATTCCAATTTCCAGGCCTTGCAGATGGCCCTGGATCTCCCACCTCATCTGCTCCTTGAATCTGAGAGTCTCATGTGTCATGACAGTTGGATGACGGATTTTGGAATCCCTGGACCATTTTGTTTGAAAGAAGGTGGCCGACATCCCATGCCTGACTGACAACAAGTAAAAAGATGTTCAGCATTTCTGCAATTCAGGGAGAATAATTCTTAGATAACAAACATGAAGCAGAAAATAATAATTTTCCTTTGCTCTAGCTCTTTTGCGAGTGTTTTCAAGGTCAATAGTGCCTTGTTGAAAGGTGGAATGTTCAATACAGGATTATGATTCACTTTCTTTCTGGTAAACACTTCCCAATTTTTAGTATGGATTGTCTATAGACGATTAAGAGTTCACTGACACAGAATAACCTACTTGGGGCCTGTTTTTTTCAATACAAAATATTTAACAGGCGTATACTATAGCTGCTGATGTATAGTAGACTTTTCTGAATGCTGCCAAAATAGCCATATACTATTTTATCCCCAGTTTCCTGGATTTGTGTCTGATTTATAGTGGAAATTCAATAAATACTGTAATTGTACTGTATTAAGATGCAGGAGGGACAAAAATGAACTTATGTTGAATTTCCTGAAATGACACTTCCCATTACACCTTTTCGCATTTTGGACATCACAACAAGGTGACAGGGGAACATTGTGACAAAAAATGAAGCAAAATTTTCTACCGCTGCAGTTGGTAGAAGACTGTGGGGCTTGTGTACTGGGATGGAGTTTTTTAAACATGTGGGTAGAATAAAAAATGAGAAACCAATTGAAAAAGAATGAATAAAAAAACAACGTAGGGCATGTTGTCCTTAGCTGCATACAAATGTCTTCAAATTGAAAAGGGTGAAGTACAGTATGTGGCTGTAGTGTACCTGTACATGGAAGGAAGGCAGTTTGCAGAACACTAGCTGAAATGTTTCTTACAGTTATTTTGGTACAATGTATTCAAACAATTGCTATGTTTAAAGAGAATATTGTGTTTCAATGATATAGATAAGATAATTTTTAATCATAATTTTATGATAATTTTATCTATTTAAAATAGTACATAACAATTAAATGTGGTACTGTACATTAAGCATTTCTTAGGGCTCTATAAATGGTATAGTCTAAATCAGGATTAAAAAATATGTTTTATTAACTAGTCTATACAGAAATACACTCATACCCCAGTATCCGAACCTAATTTGTTTTCTGAAAATCTGTTTTGAAGGCGGGGGATTGTATGGGGAAAATTCCACCCCATTCCGAACTGAAGACAAGTTCACTCAAAAACCACCCTAAACATATAATCCCATACAGACCATTATAGCATGCTTAGTGAACAACGCAGTTCTACTCAAATAAACCAACTATAGTTTTAAAATAAACAATATTATCATAATCATATTTACATTTGTCATTCTTTTGTGATAGATCACTATCCAAGTGATTGGCTAGAACAATGTGCATACTGTTGTTGACTATTACGCTAAAGAATCTCTTTATTTTCCTTAAGACCGCATAATGAATAGCAACTACAAAACAAACAAAAAAAGCACAAGCTTTCTCTGTGATCGTAAACAAAACACTGCTGCCTCACGGTGTCTTTAACCATAATGCCTTGCGCCTGCGTAGAAACAAACAGTTGTTCAGTGGTGCTGAATTCAGATGTTTGCATAAGGTTTTGGTCAAAATCAGTCACTTTTGAACTTCAAAATTCAGATTAACGAAATTTCGTTCTTATAATGAATTACAAGGTACAAATTCCTCAGATTAGGATTAACGAAAATTTGTATATTTAACATTCTTACATCAGGGTATGAGTGTATCTGAAAGCCATTGCAGTGTGCCTTGCAGGATAACTGGCTTTGTGATGGTGACATCTGTGACTAGAGACAGAACAACCAGGAGGCTTCTCCCAATATAATATAACGCCATTATGGCAGGCATAGACAATGTAAGAGAGTAAGAAGTGATAGGGTTGTGTATTGACTCCGGGCCAGAGCTGGAGTGGAGCCATTTCTCACGGTCTATGTTGGAGCCAATGACACAGGAAAGAGTAGGTTAATGAGGTTAGCAAGGTTATCTTGGAAACACGGGTGTTCTCAGGAATTAACTACCTTACTCGGCTAGTTCTCACTGACAAATGCAAAGTGAGCCATGCAAGACATAGGAACACTTTACAATTCATTTTGATGGTTTACTAAATCAAGGGATCTGTGTGTCTATGTAGATTCATCCTGTAACAGTGTGGGAGTGGTAGGAGCCATAGTGATCACCAGTAAAAGGCGATACCCTGTTTGAGGGGGTGGAGGCACCGGTGTGAGGTTTGTAAAACCTGACAAAAAAAAAATAGGAAAAGAAAAAAAGGAAAAAGAAAAAGCACACCGCTTTGCACAGACTGGACTATCCCTATCTAACAGGGTCCAGTCTGGGGGAAAAAAACCTCTTTGCACAGCGGTATCCAGTCTGGACTATCCCTATTTAGTGGGGTACTGACTGGAAGAAAAGGAACAAGGCCAAAGCAAAAGAAAACTCAACATGCATTGAGTTGAATCATCATAGTGGGACAAGAGAAAAGAAAAAGAAAACAAAAAGAAGCAAAAATGCAGCCTCAAGGCTCTCTCCACAATCCCCTCTGAGACTGTCACTGGAATGTTCTCCATTTGCTGGGGTATCAGGACTGGAATCCTGATTGCTCACCCCTCCAGGGAAGTCCTCAGTGTGTTCTTAAAAGGCCTTCACAGCTGCGGCTCCTCCAAAATTAGCCAGGTCAGCTGTGGTTGCTAAGGCAACACGTCGCCCTTAATCCAGGGCTCCGCCTCCACACTGAACACGCCCCCACGTAATGCCACAATCCGTGGTATTGGTAAATAGCAAAAGGTGTGGAATTTAAAGTTGAATTTAAAGTGAAGTTATGATTAAGCTTTACAAGCTTTCCATTAGTAAGAGCTTGTTCAGAGTATTTTATTCAAGTATATTGATTCCTGATGTCAAGAGAAAGAATAAAGGAACTTAATATCTTCAGTTTGTAACAAAAAAGACTGAAATTAGATTTTGATACAAATATATAAAATTCAAAGGAGATTAGACAGGATCAACCCAGGGGACTGCATCAAACATAATAGCAAATTAAGGACATAGGGTCATAACGAGAAAAAAAGGGATTTAATTTGGGCCAAAAATATAGAAAAGGCTTTTTATACATAGAGTTATGGGTATGTAGAAGTGACCTCCCGGTCAGACAATTGAGGCTCAAACTCTGAAAAACCAAATTTTAGATTCACTTAGTTACTGAACAATAAAATGACACCTGCTTGTTTGCAGACCTTTCTTATGTTCTTGTGTTAGAAATCGTTTTCTCTGGAAGATCTTGAAATTATATAAAGAAACATTAATTAAAAAATTTTCAGCAAACGTCATGGTGGCACTGTGTGATATACATACAGTGTGAGTATTGCAGCCTGACAGCACTAGGGCAATGGGCTTAAATCATAGGATTCTATCTGTTTAGAGTTTGTATGTTTTTTCCAGTGCTTCTGTTGGTTTTCTCCAGGTGTTTTAGTTTACTCCCACAGTCCAAAGACATATTAGTAGGTTAATTGGCTTCTGGGAAAACTGATCCTAGTGTGAGTGTGTGCTTGTTTGTGTTTGTGTGGTCCATGCGATGGACTGTCATCCCATCCAGATTGTGTCCTGCTTTGAGCCTGTTGCTTGCTGGAATACGCTCCAACTCCCCTGTAACCCTGTATTCAATAAAGCAGTTAGAAAATGGAAGAGTTTTTAGATGTCATATTTCATTTTCATACTACGTGTCCAACTGTTGATCTTTTCATGAAGGTTAATCTCTATACTTTCCATTTTGTGTAAAGTCTGAAAGAATAGAGAGTAGAATAAAGGTGTTTATTTCCATATGTACATTGGAGTTCTTATTTGCACTGAATAACTCATTAGCATGAGGTGTTATATTTCTAGCTTGTTGGAAGAAATAATTTGCATATTAAAATAATAACAAGGCATAAAAATCCAAATTTCCAAATTTAAAAAATATATCAGCACACTTACTTCTTAAACTTTGAGAATGATTTTTCTATTTCTAACACCTCATCTTAGAAATACAAAAATAATTTTCAAAGTCTAAGATGTAAGTGTCAAAGTGTAAAACCATCATGAGGTTTTCACTAGGACCTTATTAAGGTTTTTCATTTGGAAAACTAAAAATGACAGCCACAACACTTTAGCTGAAAAGATTATCTGTAAATGCCCGATGCAGACAAATATCATCTAAGATAGTACCTTTAATGACAAAATTTAAAATAGACTTCCCTTCCATTTTCTCCTGTTTTAGATCAGGTGCTGAGAGAGTGGAATTTCTTTTCCACTGGTAGCTCCGGACTATAACTGGCAGTTAAAAGCCAATTGAGTGAAGGGCTGACTTGTCATTTCTGGCTATTTTTCCAGCTGTGAAAAGCACATCAAGGGAAATCATCCCTCTGCCCACCTCCCCTCCCTCCCCCCTAGGGAGACTAACCACTGCAGACCACCATATGGGCTTAATGTTTTATGCATAAGAGCATCAGTGTGAGCCAGGACCTATTCAAAAGCAATGGTGGAGAGGTGTGGGCTCAGGAGAGAAGCTTCAATAGTAATTAGAAAATATAATGGCTGTGTTTTATAACATCACTGCACTCCTTTCATTTGAAGTGCAAAAGCCAAACACACATCTTCTCATTATGGTAGGCCTCTCACACAGTCTGGATTACACCATACCAAAGGCAGCTCTCATCTCAGGCTATGCAATCCTGGAGCCCACTGGTTCCCAGATACAGTACATTTAAAGAATGGACTATAAACTTACAATACTATTGAACAGGACAGATGCTTTCTCTAAAGATAAGGCAGAAGGAGAGAGATGGTTGTGGATAACATTGGCAGCATGTACAGTAGCAAAATTCTAGAACATTTCAAGGCTTTTACTTTTCTATGTTGCCAGCAGCATCTACCTTTAGAAACTGAGATTCCAAGGCAGTTTACTTATGACTATTTGCCTTATATTGGGGGGTGGACACAGTGGGGCAGTGGCTAGCCTTATATGATAATGTCTTATCATTATTAATGTGCTATAGAGACAAATAGCCAAGATTGGTTCCAGACTAGTATGTTGGTAGAAATGGGAAAAAATACTGCACACATAAAAGCTGCAAAATTAAGGGTGGTTAAGCTGACCATGTTCCACAGCAGGAACACATTTTTGAAGAGCTACCCATATGTTCAGACCTGCTGGCTTATGACTCCACTAGATATGCGAGTATTCTTAAAGAGGAAAAATACTTATTGATGGTCACTTCTTGATAAAGACCTCAGATAATAGTAATTATTACTCCGGAAGTATCTGCATGATTATCCAGGTGTGTTCTCTTTACATTTTGGACTAGATTGACAGAGTAGTACAATTCGTGTAACAGGGCACATAGTGTATAAAGAGTCTGCATCACTCTTCTGTGCCTCTAAAGACAACTCTTAACTCCTGAGTCAACAGGCCAATCTTTCATTTCAAATAGAAGGATTTGGGCTCATTTAGGCTGTTTAAATAATTATATTTGCATATAGTGAGCATTGCAATCAGCTCTCTCAGCATTAGCAATATGCCTAACTCTGCATAAACAATTAACATACAGAAAACAATTTGTTTTGGCAATAGGTCTATGTTGTGTTAAATATGACTTTGTACAAGGAATACTGAAAAATGTAGAAGCATAGATAACTGCAGTGATCTTGGATTGATGTTACAAATGTGGAACTAAAACTAGCATTTTGCACCTTAATTGTGTTGTGCATCTGCTCTCCAAAGCATCAAAGAATCTGAACATGAAGAAACTTCTCTTGAAAGAATCTGGGGAGACAAATTTCCTCCAATGCCTTAATAGTTGCTTTTATGTCTCTGGATGCTGCACTTGTATCTTTAAGTGAAGTACTTTACTCTAAATAGTTCTAGTAAATGGAAACCAAAAAACAAAATAAAAAACAGTTCTCTAAAATGTCATTATTAGAAAGCAAAAACTTCTTAACTGCTTAAATCTAAAGTAAATTATGATTTTCTATTTAAAAAATAGAAGAAAAATAAAAAAATAGAATTACCTAAAATAAAAACTCAAGCTAGAAATAATCCAATAAGTTAAAAAAAAAGTCATTTAAAGCTCATTTCTATATTTATGACATTATAAGTGAAACAAATACACACTATGAAACCAGATGCTGTTATTGGCAGGCAGCAGCAGTAGGGCACTTCATTTGTCTCTCCTTAGCTCTTAAGCAGGTGGCCAGACAGTTCATTTATAGAGTCTTTTTTTAAGGGCTGAAGTACACTTCTCTCAGATAGTATGCTAAAATTATTAATCATATGTTTTCCTAATGGTCCCTGTTATGCCAACGGATGTCAACTCCCATATATAATTTAAAAAGAGAGCAGCCATTTGTTTTAGTTTAATGATTTGTACCTGCTGTAATTGAATATACAGTTACATCTTGCTTTCATCCTCATTAAAAGTTATTTTGTTGAAAGGCGTGAAAATTACATTTAACAGTGACAAGCTTTGCTAAAAATGGTATTAATGGGAGGAAACTGAAGTGGTTAGCATGAAATATCGTTCTGAAAAGAAAGGCAGTATTGTGAAAAAAAGCCCTGTAATGAGGGCAGTGTGAGCAGCTAATCTCTTGGTCTATCTCTGAGCACATGATAATAAGGTTAGCATATTCCACAGCCCCCTTACCAGAGGTCATTTCATAACAAAGAGATTTTTAACGAGAGAGGTGTTTAAGTAGTGGTCGGAGCAGTGTAGAAACAAAAGTCTATTTGAACTGTACTGCATTTTCAATTCTAAGGAAGCAACAGAGGAAAGAAAGCTTTTTTAAATTCAATTACATATTTTTTTTAAGTACATAAAATAATATGGCTTGGTAGGAGTGAAAAAAGTCAAATGCCATCACGCCTACATATAATGTATATATGTACTGCTATCAGTATTTAAGCCTTTTGAAAGCTAAGGCAAACATTTCTTTAAGTCTAAAATATGTTGCCTAAAGAATCATATACAGTAAATAGTTTTTCTCTTCTTGGTTTCCTTGATTTCTTGCTTCCTATATTTTGTATCATTTTTCTCGTTTTCCTTTGAATGGATTTTCTTAATGCAAGAACTCCTATTGTGCCATCTTCCTCCATACATTTTTCTCTGTATGGGATTTTAGCAGGCTACAGTCTCCTTTCTGAGTTTACCAGTGTTACAAGATAAGGTTTCTTATAAGATTATTTTTTATACAGTTAGAATTATTTGCCATCCAGTCTCTTCCCTTGCTTGCTTCACACTTGATTACAATCTAGAATAGGCTATAAGTGTTTATACAGTTGTGAATGTGAAGCACAGAATACAAATTCTTTAACCTTGTTTTTAAAAACGAATGACTGTTATCTTTATACATTTATAGATGTAGGAATGACTGGACCTGCTATTTTCTGCTATTGGCTATGTACTGTAGATATATATTTAAGAATTAAAAAACAGAGATTTTCTCCCACACAGTAATTTTGCATGTGCAAAACTGAACAAAAAGTGGTTTAAGTGTATTATACAGATTCGGAGGTTGTAACTTCCATCCTTCTTCAGTAGCTGTTTTTCGCCTTAGAGAGTCACATGAGCCTAACCTAGCAAGAACAGGGTACAATGTGGGATTACATAGAGGGGTAATGAAATGTGTCTTTGGACTTTGGGTGGACCCTGAAAAACCCACACCAACAGGCAAACTCCACACTGAAGGTACCACATGCTAGAATCACCTGATGTGCTTCAGCTTTTAAATGGTATTTATGATGTTTTCAGGACAAGAAAAGTGGTGATGCCTTAATATGAAAATTATATATTTGGATATTCATCATATCTGAAGCACATTTTAGTATGAAACTGATTTATGCTTGTGGTCTCTGGTTCTTCAGCACCTGGTGTTTGCATGCTTTGAGCGTACCACTTGAAATTCAGCTGCTGTTCTGAAGTTTAAGACTTTACAAGTCGGAAAGATTGTCAAAGCCAGAAAAGTTAACAGTAGACTCCAGAAAAATATTTTGCAATGAAATTAAAAGGGGATCTCTATCATATAAGGTTTACTGTCATACTTTACTGCTGCACTGAACGTTTGTGATTACATTTTAAATGTTATTTGGCATTTCTGTTGCACATTTTGCAGGCTGTTAAGGGAAAGCATGCTTTTTACTTTTGATGAGTTCACATGCAAGAGGATTTTTCATTTCCGTTTTTAGTTCTTTGAGGAAAAGAAATACGTAGCCTCAGCCCTTGACCATACAGATTTCAATTATTAAAAGTTATCTTGGATCCCTTTGAAAAAAAAAGAACTTTTTATTTGTTAAAAAAGAAAAAAAATCTATAGGCAGGACCTTCTTTATTAATTAAAGAAGGGGAGTCACAACTTTTTTTTTTGCATCCAGTTATAATTTATACACAGTCCTGAGGTCACACAAGACTTAATCAAATTTAAACTATGATCTACCTTAGGAAAACGTAAACACCACATCTAGATTGCACTTTGTCATTATGAGAATTGAAAAGAAAGAAAACAGACATTAAAATGCAAATCTGCAATAACCCTCCAAATATAATACACTAGTAGCTAAAGTAAACTTTTAAAAAGTAAAATCTGGATATCGTTTCGAATGGAATTGCAATTTTCATCCAAACCTGCACTCCAAGGTCACTCATTAATGCTAATACACATGTGGAAAGAGCTTAATGTAGGGCTGTCCAATTATAGTCCTGGAGGGCCAGTGCATCTGGTGGTTGTCTCTTTAAAATAATAGGGTCTGAAGATCTGGCAGAAGCTGTTAGCCAGTAACTAGCTGATTTAACTCATTAAGAGCTGAGCTGAAATAAAAAAATCGCAGCCACACTGACCCTCCTGGACCAGGACTAGACAGCCCTGACTTGATATAAAATTTGACAGATGATATTTTCTGAGATTAATGTTATATGAATATGAATATGACTACGAAGTTCTTCAGCATGTGTTACTTCCTACTGAAAATCATGAGTAAAAGAATGCAAAAATTCTCTTTTTTTGTGCTTTTTTCAGAACTCTATTCTGACTAGCCCAGACTTTTTACCTATAAAAGTAACAAAGGAAGGAGTAATGCTGAAAACGATGAGGTGGAAAAGTTATCCTGTTAAGATAATAAGCTGTACTGGTAATGAAGTGACCAACTCCATCTGCTGAATGAGGTTGTCAGCAGAAACTGCAGAAAATTGTTTGCTTCAGATTCAAAGTTGTTAATTCCCCACCCCACACTCATAAAAAGACAAATAGCTAAGGAATATAACATCTGCATCTCAACCAATTTTCTTTCGACCTCAAAAGATTACGATATAGTAAAAACTTAATGCTCTAAAATTGTGAAATTTTCACAATTGTGAAAGTTTTGTATTCTGGTGTCCTGTCTAGGGTGTGTCCTGCATTGCACCCATTGCTTGTCTAGATAGGCTTCTGCTTTTCCCTTGACAATGTATTGGATAAAGCAGTTAGAAGATATATATTTACAATATATCTTTATATATTTTTGGTTTCCTGTTTTGACACCTTTTTGACACCTTTTAAGACACCTTTTTAACACCTTTTCAGACATATATACTTCCACATGCTAGATAGGCAGAGGAGACTTCAAAACTGGAGTCTGACAATTAACATGGGAAGAGAAGGGAGGAGAAACTACATTGTTCAGAGGATGAAAGCGACTCTGATGATCAAACACAGCACAAATCACAAGGTCATGTGAAAGGCTACATGTTCTTATTAATATACTGATACAGTCGGATGAAGGCCTCTTTCAATGCTACTGTAGAAATACGCGGAGGAGCACCCTAAAGAGGGGAAATTGTAAACAGTTCATGGATCTAAAAAGCCTGAAAATTTTGGACACAATTAAGAAACTCCACACTTTTTGCCATCTTAAGAACGCACTTTGTCAAATACTCAGAAACCAGCCTCTGAGTGATTGTCGAGTGGAAGTTCAACTCCAAAAATGAAAGTTTTGATTTAGGATTAATTTTGAATTCCTTGCAGCCTGTAGAACGAGAACAAGGAGAATTAAAAAAAACTTGTGCAAAATAAATGTCAGGCAAAACGTTCTCACTTTTGTATTTGCAGAAAGAACTAGAAGTCTGTGAGAATGTTCAGCTCAAAGTACTTTATTCATCCCCAAGGTGCAGTTTAGAATGTTGTGGTACTGCCATACAGTAAAGTTATGATAAAACATTTTGGCAATACATTTACCACAATGTTGCCAAAACCAGAGTGTGCCCAGATGGTGTGGTAATGTTGTACTATAATGCAGGGGTCCCCAAGCCCTGGTCCTTTAGAACCCCAATCCAATTGTTCTTAATGGTCCCCCTATATTACTTAATGTTAACTTGGTTATATTAGAAACACTTGTTTAAGGAATTGATTAAGTAATTATGCAAGTAACATTTCAGTGAGGGGAACACTAGTCCTCGAGGGTTGAAAATATTCTGATTTATTTCAAAGGATACCTACTTTGCATACTGGTAAGTTAATTGGCTTCTAGGAAAACTGGCCCTGGTGTGAGTGTGTGTGTATTTGCCCTGCGATGGATTTGTGTCCTGTCCATGTCACGATCGTTACTCCTCCTCTTAAGGGTGCTCCAGCCCTTCCTCGTTCTGTCCCATTCCCCACACCTGTTCTTTATTCCAGCCCCTCTTCTGTTCCACCTTATAAGCCAGAGGCAGACGTCATCCGGGGCTTCTCATTGATTTCCGCATCGTGAGAGCCTGGGTCCTGCTGCGTCTGGCTCCATTATGTTTTTAACCTTCAGTTCCTGAATCCCCTCCCTTTGCCGGTCCCGACCCAGTTCATGGTTTTAACCCCCAGATGGATCGCCTGGTTAAGGACTCTTGCTTTTGTGTTGGATCCCCCGTTTGGACTTTACATGGATTGTTTGCCTCGGCCACACCTCCCCGGATCACCAGCACTCCCCGGACACGCCCCCTGTCTCCAGACCCTTTTCCTGCATGACCATTTTTCCCCTTGTGTCTTCACAATTCTGGATCGTGTCGTCCACATAGGGCCCGGAAAGAACCGGATCGTGACAGTCCAGGGTATATTCTGCATTGTACCCATTGTTGCCAGGTTAGGCTCTGGCTCCCCACAACCCTGAACATTGAGGTGTTCTACAAATCCTGCTGGACAGCTTATGATGAGATGGCTTTTGTGTTGCCACAATATCTCCTGCAACATTACTCCAATTTGACCAAATAATACATGAACTTGTAGCAATTAATGCATCATTATTAGTTACACTAATTTTAAAGGTTGAAAGGCTGCTGTACATTTGAATACAATAATTAGGCTGCATTGCATTTTTATTTTGATCATATGTTGTTGCTTACTTAAGGAAATGGTGAATCAATGTCTTTACTGACAGTAGCTCACAAATTCAAAACCCACTCAACTGATCACTTGGGTGTTCATTTTTCATTAATTTTAAGTAACATTCCAGCAATGTGACCACTGTACAAATTTAAACATGGAATTAATTTAAGCAACTAAAATCAAAACCTTTAGAATCCAGTATACCTTATATGATCAAACTTATAATCACTCAACATGTAACACATTTATGATGACTGTACATACTGTCTCTTCTGGAAGTTTTGTAACAGTAAAGCAATTTGTATGTGTTTATGAGAGCAATAAATATATTATTTCTGGGAATTGCATGTGAACATTTATTAGAATATCTATCATAATAGAGCAAAAATATTCTGTATTCACTCCAAGGATTTCCAGTGACCGCAAGTATTGGGAACATTCTTTTCAAATTCAGAGTGTGAAAGTTTGCAATATTTGCGTGAACATCCCTTTGAAGCAATAACCACATGATGTCTATGATCAATTGATCTTTGAGTAAGCTTTCAAGATGCTTTGATGCAGCCCCATTGCGTTCTTGCCTGTTATGACTTCCATTGTTTCTTCTACATAAAATGCATCCTCAATTGGATTTATATCTGAAACGGACATGGCCAGGCTTCTTAGTTTTTTTTTTCTTTTTACAGAAGCCTTCGTTGGTTATATTGGCTGTATGTTTTGACATGGTCAAGATTCATGGTGAAATACCTCCCAACTGAGTATGAAAGGATTTCCTTCTAACATTATAAGATAAGAGGTTTCCGTAAACTTCATAACTCTTTCTACTTCTATTAACAATTTCACTTTCAATATGATTTGAGTGAGTCAGATCTAGAGGTGGCTATATCAATACCTCTACAATGTGTTTACATTTCAGGTGGTGTTCTTTGGAGTATCTGTAGTTTTTTCCCCTCTCCATGCTATAACCTTTCTTTCTCTATGGTTAAGTTGAATTTCTGTCTCATTCATCTATAAAACCTTGTTTCAAATCTCCCCTGGCTCATTCCATGAAATTCTAATCTGTTGGTACGGGTGAAAGTATTACATCTTTGTGTAGATTTTGTAATTCTGCAGTCTCAATCTTGAGTTCTTAAATTACAGGCTAATTGCTTTCAGTTACAGGCACCTGCTGCTAATTTCTCATTTGAGCTCATCTTTAGCCCTACAAATGTCTGACATTGTCTGCTTTTTGCCACTATATCCTAAGCAAAAAGGAGTGGATTACCTTCCAAAAAACAGATATTTTCACAACTGTGAGGCAACAGTTCTTTATGTAAAATCTTAAGTTGATCTTTCAAGCTTCAAATTATCTGGAGAAGTCCTGAATTCCAGTGTGTAGAAGAAGCATTTTCTCACAGTGCCAATTCCTATCTGCCTTATTTTGGAGTCAACATATACCTCTACTTATCTTGTTTTGAGGCTTAGGGTTCCTTTCTGACATATTCAAACACATGGACTCCCAGTTCTGGTCCTGCAGGAAAACACCTGCTGCTTTTTATTCCAGCTTAATTACCTAATTGAAGCCTTAACTGAATTTAAGATAAGATAAGACTTTATTGATCCCAAAAGGAAATTGAGGCGTTACAGCAGCCCAGCCCAAGAAAAGCAAGACAGACATCAGAAAAGGCTAAAATTAAAATATCTACAGCATTAGAGTAATTAAAAAATATATAGAATACAAAAATAAAATAAACAGAGTTAGCAAAAAATAGGTGTGTGCAAAATATGCTAATAGTCACTGTAAAACAATAAAGATGTGCAAAATGTGCATAGGTATATAGAGACTGAAAATACCACAGTATAAACAGTATATTAATGCAGTGTCCAAAAAGTACATGAGTGAAACATGCTGTCCATAGACGAGCAGATGAAGGGGTAACAGTCCTAGCCTAGGGCAGCGTTATACACCCTGACAGCCTCCGGGAGGAAGGACCTGCGGAGAAGTTCCTTTGAACACCGTAGCCGGAGCAGTCTGTTACTAAATGTGCTCTGCTGTCTAATAACAGTCCCATGTAACGGATGAGAGGCGTTGTTCATGATGGTTGTGAGCTTGGTCAGCATTCTCCTCTCCCCCACCACCTCCAGGGAATCAAGGGTCAGCCCCAAAACAGAGCCAGCCTTCTTGATGAGTTTATTGTCTGTTTACATCTCTTGCCATGCTGCTGCTGCCCCAGCACACAAAAGCGTAGAAGATGGCCGCTGCCACCACTGATTCATAAAAAATGCATAGCAGTGTTCCACATACACCAAAGGACTGAGCCTCCTAAGAAAATAGAGTTGGCTCTAACCTACTTTTACAGGGTGTCAGTACTAACACCCAGGTGTACCCCTAGGTACTTGTAGGACTGCACCACCTCTATGTCCTCACCCTGGATGGAGACAGGGGTAAACGGAGACTTATTCCTCCGAAGTCCATGACCATTTCTTTAGTCTTGCTGATGTTGAACTGGAGATGGTTAACATGACACCACTCCACAAAGCAGGTAATCAGGTTCCTATATTCATCCTCCCTCCCCTCACTAATACACCCCACAATTGCAGAGTCATCTGGAAACTTCTGCAGATGATGTGCCTCAGTTTTACTTGAAGTCAGAGGTGTAAAAGGTGAACAGGAATGGAGCAAGGACAGTCCCTGTGGAGCCCCAATACTGCTAACAACCTGTTCGGACACACAGCTCTGTAGCCATACATACTGTGGCCTGCAGGTCAGATAATCTATAATCCAGAACACTAAGGGAGTGTCCACCTGCGCCGCCCTTAGCTTGTCTCTCAGTAATGGGGGATGGATGGTATTAACGGTGCTGGAGAAATCAAAGAACATAACTTTCACAGTGCTCCCCTTCTTCTCCAGGTGAGAGTTAGCTCTGTGTAGCAGACAGATGACTGTGTCCTCCACTCCCAAGTGTGACCGGTAGGTGAACTTCAGGAATTCAGTGTTGTACTCACCAGGGTTCTGAGGTGGTCCAGTACAAGCCTTTCCAGAGTTTTCATCAGGTGGGATGTCAGTGCCACTGGTCTGTAGTCATTCAAGACTTAAGGGTGCCCTTTTCTGGGTACTGGCACCCTTTCTAATCTCAGGTTCAGGTTGAAGATGTACTGCAGCACTCCACCGGGTTGGTCCGCGCAGATCTTTTGCACCCTAGAGCTGACACCATCAGGAGCTGCTGCCTTCCCGGCATGGAGTCTCCTTAACTCCCTTCTGACCTGGTCAGCTGTGATGGATGGGCCGAGGAAGGGAGGGGAAGATGGAGTAGGAGGGATTTCATGATGGGGTGACATGAAACAGGACAGGACATGAAGAGTGTGTCCGGGGTGAGGGCCTGTGAGGTGAATGGACAGTGGACCCTGTAGATCCAAAGATTCAGATCCAAAGAGTCAGCTCATTGGCCCTCTCCAGTCCTCCCTCACTCTGTTGGCCGCTGGACAGCTTGTATCAGATATCTTCCTCATGCCGTTCCACACTTCTCTCACATTGTTCTCCATCAGTCTATCCTAAATGTTCCTCCTATAAGCCGTCTTGCTCTCCCTAACTCTCACCTTCAGCTCTTTCCGCATTCGTCTCAGATCCTCCTTGTCACCTGCCCGATAAGCCCTCTTTTCCTATTTAGGACGGCCTTCAGATCACTGGTGACCCAGGGTTTATTATTGGAGAAGCAGTGCACTTTCCTGGTGGTCACTGCACTGTTGACACAGAAGTTTATGTAGTCTGTGACGCAGTGGGTAAGACCATCAGTATCATCTCCATAAAGCTCACAGAGTACCCCCCAGTTCGTTGTTTCAAAACAGTCCCTCAATGCATCATTAGCCTCTGCTGACCATCTCCTCACTGTCCAGGTGGTCACTGGTTGCCGTAGGACAAGAGGCTTGTACAGAGATAGGAGATGAGCAAGGTTGTGGTCAGATTTGCCTGGGGGGGGAGTGATGAGGAGCTATACGTATCCTTGACATTAGCATACAGCAAGTCCAAAAAGTCTTATTATCTCTAGTAGGGCATTTAACAAACAGACTAAAAGTAGACAGAGTAGAGGAGAGTGAAACATGATTAAAATCATCAGTTATCAGGAACAGGGCTTGTGACGAGTCTGTAGTCCAGCTGTAACAGTGTGATTGACATCACATGCTGAGGCTGTGTCGGCAGAGAGCGGGACATACACCAACACAACAATAACATGTGAAAACTCCCTAGGTAGGAAATATGGCTGCAGGCTTACTAATAGTAGCTCAATGTCTGGGGTTCATAGCTGCTCTTTTACAGTCATATGACCAAAGTTACCCCATCTATTATTCACATACACTGCCAGCCCTCCTCCTCTATTTTTACCACTCTTCTTGAATTTCTGATCCGCATTCACCATCTGAAACCCTCTATTGTAGCATTAGCATCAGGAACTAGTTTGTTCAACTTCGTCTCTGTGAAGCACATAATACAGGACTCACGATACTCCCACTGGCTCCTCATCAAGGTCGCTAACTCTTCCATTTTGTTGACAAGAGATTGTACATTCCCCATTATGATATAATCTAAAGAAGGTTTATACCTTCTTTTCTTAGCCCGACACTTTACTCCAGATCTACAGCCTCTACTCAGTTTTATTAGTTCTCTGGGGATCTCCAATCGCCCACCCGAGAACACAGCCGACTTCTGCAACACAAAGGGCTGGCCTCTGGTGTAAACAAAAGAGCCCGGATTACCTGTAGAACATGCCAGTTTAAAAAGTTGCTCAGAGACCGTCATAACTCAGAGTAACAAGGTAACCCAATGAAAGTAAACAATGATCAAAACTGAAGTATATAAACTACAGGTAGTAAAAAAAAAGACATAAAGTAACCGGAGCTGCTGCAACAGGCTGCCACATGCACGGCGCCATGACTAATACATCAAACTGCATGTTTGGAATACTGAAAAGTTTGGTATTTTATTTTACTTATGAAATACAATAGCTTAAACACAATCTCAAACATTAAAACAGCATTAAAAGCTGTTTATACAGTCAAACAGTTCAAATACAGTACCATTATTAAGCCAATGAAGGGATCAATTGTGTAACAAAGTTTGGCTGGAACAAAAAACAGCATGTGTGCTGTCCAGGCTTAACAATCTCACCAAATGATCTGTGCATTGTTTAATATTAGTAAAAATACTTGACCACCTGATTTTTGGCCATTGTCAGTGCTCAAGTGAGAAGAAAAGGAACAATTGAGCAAATGTTCTGATAAATGGCCATTGCCTGTACTTAAGGAATGGTGTATTGCAAGGCAAAATTAAACTTTTTAGAGATTCTCTATTTAACAACCTGTACATGTAACTATAATCATATTGTAATGCCATGGCAGGTTACAGCTGCGAGCGTAATGACGTTTCAGAACCCAAGCGCAAGAGACCAGAGAGTGGTGGAAGACCCGACTGATTGAGGGCTTGAATGCTCCAGGACAGAGGGAAAATGAAAAGGAATTGGAAAAAGAAAAGTGATAATTGGATAATTGATTACTGGCTGGTGGAACTTAATTACCCCTGGGCTGGATAAGTAATGAGAGGGAGGACTAAAAATCTAAAACAGAACTGGCCAGTGGAGCAAAGAATGCCCCAGCTGGACAGCAAGATAAGAAATTAAGTGAGTCACAACAGTCTGGGAGATGTCAGCTCTCTGCACCCCTGATCACCAAAGAGAGAGGCTGGCATGGCAAAGTGCCAGCCCCAAATTAGGCTATTCATCCCACATACTGTACTGGAATCTGGGACCCTTGGCCCAGGGACGGAACTGGCCACCGAGGCCCCATAGTTCTGGGAGCAGCCCTCCAAGTAGCCAGGGGTGCAGGATGGCAAGTCTGATGTGCTGAGCAGGGAAAAGAAAAATGAGTCTCCTCAAGGCACAGCCCTGCTTTGCCCAGAGTAGAGGACGGGTCTCACTGAACCGGCAAGACAAGAAACCCCCACGCAGTTGTCCAGTCAGAGGGCCCAGAAGTTGGTGATTCAAGGTGCACACCCTTATGGGGGGTCTCCTCTGAGACCAGGCCAGGCGTGCATTTTCAGCTCCATCTCCCAGGTTTCAGTCTCTCACTGAGGCCCTGGGTGCGAAAAGAACTGGAGAAACTGGAGCGGAGTCAGAGTATACTGCTTCAGTGGCAAAAAAGGTGAGGGTGGTCAGCATCCAGGCTGGGGATCTCAACCCTGGTAAATCAGCCTGTTGACAGGAATTGGGCAGCCTCAGCTTCAGAGTGGAATCCTGTGCCAAGCTCTCAGGATAAAAGGTGGATGCTCATATATCTGTCTTGGAATGGGATTCCATTGCTGAGCCCCGAGGGAGAACAGGAATTTGACTTCAGAGCGGAACCCTGGTGTTGAGCATCAAAGACAGGTGTGCAGATAAGCTTAGGAATCCAGGGTGAGACAACCACCCAGAAAAGCCATTGAGGCATCTGCCTGGGGAACCGGAGAACAGGCGTGCGGGAAGCAAAAGAGCAGGTAGGAAATAAAAACAAAGCAGAGAACAAAACACAGTGCATGGAAAGGGGGTGAAATGAACAACGAAGAAGTGTCATTGAAGCTTAGTTATATAAGCTTAAATTATTATAAAAGACAAACATTAGAAATAAGACCTTAAGGCATTAGTGCTAAGCTTGAAGATTCCTAACAGTTTAGCTTGTGGGTGAGACCGCTCATAACAACCATCAACACAAGCTACATTAATTCCAATACTGCCAGCAAGTCATTCTAATTTTTCACATTTTAAGGGGTCTGTCTTTATCTTGGATCCTAGCTTTTCTACAGTGTTCCCTACTTAGAGAAGACTGCTCAGTCCTCTTCTTCCAGGTTCTTCATTTGGCTCAACTTACTAGATCTTCCCACTAACTCTACTTTCTCCACCTTCATTAATCACCAGGCACTGGAGTGTTAGACCCAACACTGTGTCACCCAATGCTTAATCTTCACTTCACTAGTCAATATTCACTTTAACACAACCAGGCACTGGGGTATTCTATTTTAGTATTTAATTGTATTGTGACTGAAATAATCACTTCAGCTCTTTACCTTTTCTTTTCACCAAGCACGAGATCTACACTAAGGACCAGCTGATCCTGTTTGGCCAGTGACACTTATCTGTACTCAATACTTACATCCCTGAGACAGCAGCAGGCAGTATGTTTTTCTCTGTCTTATTTCACACAAAAAACAGTCCATCTATCTGCTGATGGTAAAACCCTATGCCTCCCAGACTCTCCTCACAGCTACAGTATGGGGAGCAGGTACTTGCTACCTTTCCAAGTGAAACCCTACTCCTTAAGTGGCCATCCCTGTTTTTCATCCCCATTTAGCTTGACTTACAATCTACCATGCATGACACTTGTCCAGCACCTGTGATTCACCTCAGTACAGTCTACACTGTATTTTCTCAAGCATTCCTATCTCACTGAGTCCTGCATGTCTTAGGTCAGCACAATCAATTACTAATGAGAACTCCACTCTGAAGCTCCCACTCTCCTTCCTTCTAAGTTGGAGCCTAGATGTAGACTTCTTCTAGCTGGTTTTCCTCAGCTAGAGGAATACCTTCAGGTATTGCTGGCAAATGGAGGCTAGAAGCAGTCAGTAACCAAGGAGAGAGCTGAGCACTGCATACAGTAAATAGGATGCACTCATCATCTTCTAAGAATCAAATATGGAAGAATGATAGGCTTGTAATTTGGAGAACAAGGAAAATATTAGCTGGAACTCAGAACTAGACTCAAGCTGAAAAGGGTACTGGCTAACCCACTTCTAGCCCCTCAGAGAGGTTTAGTAAGATACTTGAAAAATTTCAATCTCAATCCCTTATTATTGACTATGCAGAGCCTGAAGCTTTCGTATAAAGGATGATAATATGTCTTCTGTCTATACACTATCATTAGCTTTGCCAGGCAAGGATACTGTATATGGCTTCTTTTCACTACATAAAAGTCATATATTTGTCCAACAGACTACAAATGTAATCACATAGACTGCAGGTGCAGTAAGCACTTGATTTCTGATCTCTAATGATTCATCAGTCAGTTACATTTATATACATTTTAGAACATTCTCACATTTTTATAATGTCCTGTTGTGGTGCATATGTCACTAAATAAAAAATAAGCCTTCTTTTTATGATGTGGGTGAAAAGATTGGTTTCTGTTTATGATGAATCACAAAATATTTAATGAAAACTTGGAACTTAAAATTATATTGTGCTTTAATTGAAAAGTCTTTTTTTTCTGGGGATATCAACATATCTTGTTAGGGTTCCTTGCTTCATCCACTATTACTTGTTGATGAATTAGGTAGGACACAGTGTACATCAATAGGTATGTCATTGACGCTGTCTTTTAAAGCAGTTGTTCCGTTGTATTGTTGTATTAATTAGTTATAATTTCATCTAAAATGATACAAAATGGTACAATGTTTTCTGCAGCTAGTATATTTTAATATGTTTTTGGCATTGCTACAATTAAAATAAACAAAATCAATACATTTTAACAGTGCAACAAACTAAAAAAGGTATAATGCTTTAGCAGGCTGAAGCAAGACACAGAAAACCCCCAGTCAGATTAAACATCTTTTTCTTTACCAAAAGCTGAAGCAAAACATTTCAGCAAACAGCCTGCTGTGATCAGCAGGTTTGGAATCCGTGCTGTTTATCCATAAAAGAGACACCTGCACTGAGCTGAAATTAGCGAGCAGTGAGTGTTTCAAATCATCCATAATCCAAATATTTCCCAAGGATAGATTGGAAACAGCGACAGCAGCTATAAAAGGATAAGAACCATACAGAGTTCTAATAATGTTTGCACCCTCTTTGATCTGAGGATCCCCTGGCCAATTCTACCCCACCCTTTTTAGCTCAGCCCCAGCAGGACACAGGCAATTGTTAACCACTCTTTCCCACAAGCATAGTCAGCTAGTGGAATATCTTGGGATTGAGCTACTAATGTCAAGGATATAGGACCTGTCCTGTTCTGTGAGACCTTTTTTAACAGAGTGTTTGCATAGCATTTTTCAAATCAGAAGAGACAGATATTAGTGCTAATTTCATATTCCCAGATAAGAGAGAAACAGAAAAGATAATTTAGCACCTGTGCGCTACAGTACCTTTGCGTTCCACTGGTCGATGCCTGTTGATTTTCTGAATTTTCTAAATCTGCATAAAATGCCATTCTAGTAATTACGTCTGAAATGTTTTGGTCTGGATTTAGAAGTCTTCAGCATAAATCTCCTTAAAGATTGTAATGCTAAAACTGAGTAACCAAAAACTCTTTGAATCTAAAATGCATTTTTTCCTGGTGCTTATTCTCAAAGGTATGAGAAAGGAAGGCTAATTCTAGCCAAGTCAACAATAATGAGAGGAGATAACAATGATTTATGTTTACAGGATATGTGTTTTACAGGCACTTGAGGCCTCAAGGCAAGATGGGAATGGACATGCAGCTTAGCTCCTCATGACTGCTTGTCTTTCAGAATGTTTTTATGAACAACTGATAATGTATATCACATATGCTATAGTTAAGTCATAGCAAATAAATGGTTATAGACTATGATCACTGCAATAACTAAAATTTGAATGTTTCTAAAACATTACTTTAGTGACCATTTATATACAAATGAGCATTTTTTTGGCTTGATTTGGTGCACTATTCAGACTTTATTTACATTATTTATTGTTACATAAAATTATCTTAACAAACTACACAATTAGTGGTTCTTTTGATTTCACGGTAAATTAACCTACAGTATCTCTGTAAGCTCTCTGTTAGTCAGTTTCAAGCAAAAATTCTATGATGAAGATCGAGGAAAATTTCAATTAACTGAGGGATGAAGTTCTATAATGGCACAAATCTGGAGAAGGGGGTAAAAACATTGCAAAGACTGTTAAACCCTCTTTGAACATGTTGAAGTCAATCATTAAGAAATGGACAAAACTTTATAGAATATCACTCAGTGAACACCATCCCTACTGTCAAGCATACAGTAGTGGTGGCAGGATTATTTTACAGTTCTGTTTCTAAACAGGGACTGGAAAGCTTGTCAAACCTCATGAGAACATAAATGAAACAAAGAACTGGTAAATCCTAGAGAACAAAAGCCTGCTTCAGACCTTAAACACAAACAAAAAAATACCTTTCAGCCAGACAATGCTCTGTGCAAAAATAGCCTAGGAATAAGAAAATGAATGTTCTTGAGTGGTCCAGTCAAAGTATGGACTTGAATCCTATTGAGAATCCGTGGAAAGACTTGAAATCTGCTGTCAATAAGTGATTTCCAAGGAACTTGAGAGAGCTTGAGCAAATCTGCCAAGAAAATGGTTAGAAATCACACCAGGCTGGTGTGCATAGTTGATAGAGACTCAAAATGTCTTGTGTCTTTAATTGCTGCCAAAGGACCTATTTTCTAACTGTTTCATCCAATTCAGCTTCATGGGGAAGCCAGAAGAACCACTGTTATTGTACACAAACAGAATCCACTCAATTAATTTTCACATTAATGTAGTTTTGGGCACCTACATTAATTTAGTTTTGTCAGAGGTAAGAGAATACTTATGAAATCATCCATCTATCTGTTTTCTAACTCCTCTATGTAATACAGGGTCTAGAGCCTGTAGGGAACTATGAGGGATGAGGGAACTAGAGCCTATCCCGGCACTCTGGGTAGGACGCCAGTTCATTACAGGTCACACATACTGTACACATATACGTACACACTCAGATCAGGGCCAGTTTTCTGAGAAGCCAATTATCCAATTACCATGACTACCAAAATATACCCTTGGATTGTGGGAGTAAACATGAACAAAAGGATGCTCTGGTGTTGTCAATGTAAATAATTGGACAAACAGAAATAAAGATATCCAGATTTCTAGCATTTTTCCCTGTTCCTACATTACGTCTCATTATCTGTCCCATATCTTTCACATCTTATCTATCTTTAATTTAATAAATAGTATTAAAAGACAATTAAAGAGCAGAGGAAATGGAGCTTAAGAGAGAGGTCATGTCCAGCTTCACTATAGGGGAAAATAATGTGCAGATAAAAACAAATGGATTTGAAATTATTGTAAAAGAGGTTACTTATGTACTTATATTCATTGAATTGGTTATTTTTTGTGGTGTTCATGACGTGAAACCTATTCAGGGTTTAATAATTCTTTCAGGCACCTTAGCAAAAACAAATAAGTAGAACATGTGGACAGCGTGATCATTTTGATAGCATCAATATGTAGAGATTTGGTGGTGGTTCAAACAGCTGGGTTGCAGTGTGACTCATAAATTAAGTTCCAGATTTTAAACTGTGCTCTTTAAGCCAAGGAATCTGGCCTCTGAGCAAATGAAACACAATTCTGAAAAGCCAATGCAATTTTATAGCAATGCTACAAAAGTCAGTATAAAAGTTTGGCAGGTATTTTATATCTACAGATTTGTTTTTCTTGATTATTTTTTTTAAATTACACTAAGGATTAAAAATCCTTAAAGCTAAACAGGCGTGGGGTGAAGAACAGTCATGTTTGTGGCATAGAGTGGCAACTGTAGTATGAGTACACGAAATACAATACCAAAATAGGAGGTGCAAATCGAAAGGGGATTGGGGAAATACTTTTCACATTGTACCTGAATCGACGCAGATCAACTATAACTGTGAGACATACTCAATTGTTAGCATCACTTAGAGCCCGACTTAGTAAACAAGGCTAAAGCTGCTAGTCTGACAACTGATGGAATGATCCATGGTATCTGAGAAGAGGTCTTCAGGCCACTGTTATACACATGCAACTAGAACAGAAACATAGGAGCCCCTGGATCCCCTGGTGCTCGGGATACACCTGAAATACCTAGTTTTACAGTTTTACAGGTTATGCTGCATCTCAGAGGTGGAAAAAGACAAATTAATGAGTGATGCCTTAGTATTATTGCCTCACAGTTAATATAGTTCATATAAAATACATTTATAAATATTTTCTGATACTTGTCCTGGGGTAGTGTTGCTTAGGTGTAGTAACATTTGCTTGACTGGGCTCATTTATATTTTTTTGTGGAACAAGAGAGAACTAAATTTGTCTTAATGTATCTGATTAACCTTCCTTGTTTAACTGGGTTCCTAGTTATTACCTCTGTGATAATCTGCCTTCATATAGTGAGCTTTCAATGCCATTAAAGAGGAGGGTGTGTAATAAATCTCCATTTTACAGCTGTCACGCATCTTGTCCATGATTATTTAAATTTATCATACGGATTCATCCACAGGCCAGATGTACAAAAATTATGTGTTCTGAAAAGACAGAAAGCCAGAGCTGAGCTGCAGGACAAACATGATATACATACAAGAATGAAACAAAAGGCACACAAAATATGAAACTGTTTTTTTTTTAATTTCCCACGTGACATGGTGCAAAACAAGCATTATTCATACACACCGGTACAGAAAGCAATAACACTGCACACTCAGCAATAAACATATTCCCACCGGTGAAGAAAATAATCATAATTCACCTTTTCCACAAAAAATCAGTTTAAGAAAAGGAAATCTTGACAGAAAAAGTCTTCTGGGATTTAATTAAACGTTTTTACATTTTTGATCAGCAACAAAAAGTGATTACACAGCAGGCAGCCTGAAAATATGCATTGTAGGTATCTGAATTCTTGTGTGGTACCCTCACTTCTCAGCATAAATATGGGGCTTAATGTGAAGCTTCAATGGCTTTTGTTATGCACCAAGGAATATACAAATTTTATGTTAAAGCTTATGTAAGTGTTACTCGTAATAACAATAGAATATTTTGTTAGTGCCTGGATGAAGAATGTCTATTTTTGCATTATATCTGAATGTGTTTAAAGTTTCCCTTTTTAAGTAATTTAGTTCATTTAAAGATTCAAGCAACATCTTGTTATTTAGCTTATTTAAACTCCTTGAAATATAAAATACTTCTTATATTATATATATAAAATCTTCTGTTCAAAGCTTAATTTAGTCACTAAACAGCTATTCAGCAGGGCTTAAAGTGTATATTTTATTCTGCACTAAATTTCAATGACTGAATTAATTGAAGGTTATATTAACAGAAGTGTAGTCAAGATAGAAAGTCTGTAGAGAATAGAACATTTTAAGATTCTGTGATCAAGTAATATATGCATATCAATGGGTTGGACTTTTAATGTTCTGCGGTATTATTGAAGTTTTCAAAGGAACAAGTAATAGGCTTATTCCATGCTGAAAAAAAGAAGAAAGAAAACACAACATTTCGGCCGTGGAGCCTGAAGAAGGCTCCACGGCCGAAATGTTGTGTTTTCTTTCTTCTTTTTTTTTCAGCATGGAATAAACCTATTACTTGTTCCTTTGCAGCCTACGCATACTGACGCAGCTACCCACCTGACTTACTGTAGTTTTTATCTATACCACTGTAATGTTTTCCCTGTATTGCTCTGACTGCTTTATAGTACTCATTTTAAAACCATTGTCCTTCTCATTTTGTGATGTGAAGCGGGTTGGGATGATTTTTGTATTTCAGTTGTGCTCGGCAAAAAAATTGAGGCAGACGAAAACGTTTTCCCAAGAAATTGATGGAAATCCTGGTTCCCTGCTGAGTAAATCCATCACATCAAATTCTTATTCTTTCCGGCTGACGCTATTCCTCTCATGGAGGTGTACAGTACCCTTATTAGTGTCTGTTAACATAACTTCATTGAACAGCATGAAATGTTTATCATCCATTGCCAAAAGCGTTAGTCATCATTTATTGTAATATTTCCATGTTGCCAAAGAATGGGATGCCTTAAAGATGTTTTAAATCTAATGTGCTAAAGTTGTTTTAGTGTAACTATGGATCAGATTTCTTAAATTACAACAAAAAGGTGGAGGGGTGTAAACTTTTCTTTTCTCATCATAAATACTGTAGGTATTTGTTTGAGAACACAAACATGCAAGTAATTCTGTTTGGGGATAACAAACATAATGTTTCACAGCACTAAAAGTTTATCTGAACCATATTGAGGAAAGCCTTTTGTGCTACCAACTGTATGAATTGCCACTATCTATAAGAATAAGCTGAGAAGTATTTATGAACAGGGATTTAACTGATCCAAGAGTCACTTCCACCCTTTTGCTGCACAGTTTATTTTCAGTTGTCATGCAACGTTTATGTAAGCGTTTACATTTTCTTTCAAATTGGGCTCCCCGAGAAGACAACTGCATCACCTATTTTGTTCAAAACATAAATGTTAAATGAATGGCAAGGTAAAAGTGTTAACCCAAGTCACAAATTTCACAGAAGGTATACGTGGGGATTATGGTGGTGCTGTGGCATTGCTGCTTGGCAGTGCTTGAATTCCTGGGATGCTTCCTGCATGGAGTCCGTATGTTCTCCCTGTGTTCATGTGGGCAGGGCCAGCCCTAGCTTTTGGAAAGGGGCCCCTTCAGATCCAGATCAAGATTTGTGCATTTGCTACTATTATCAGGCTCCAACACAACCTTATTGTAATGAAAGCGTTCTTTCAGGACCCTATGAAGGCGACACAATCCAGGGTAGAGTGAGGAAAACACAGAGAAAAAAGCATGCGGGAGTCAGGAATGAAAACAGGGGGCGTGTCCATGGTGCGCTGGTGTTCGGGGGAGGTGTGGCCAAGGCAAACAGCCCAGAAGTGAGTCCAAGGGAGAATCCGAGACGAGGCAAAAGTCCAAAGCCGGGCGGTCCATCCAAGACAAAAGGGATTAAAAACAGGAACCGGGTCGGGAACGGCACGGGAAATGGAACTAAAAACTTGACGGGACCAGGCACTTCCAGGTCCCGGACTCAAGTGGGACTCAATTGGGAACCAATGAAGAGCCCGGAACAGAGTGAGCGTCTGGCTTTTAAGGGGAACTGAAAAGGGGGCTGGAACAGGGAGCAGGTGCGTGAGATGAGTAAAAAACAAGGAAGGGCTGGAGTGTCCTTAAGAGGAGGGGTTTACAAACGTGACACTTATTTTACTGTTAAGAGCAATTAAATAAATTATAGAACTAGAAAACATATTAACCAGCTTCGAAGAACACATGAGAAGTTACATGCAAGAACAAGAAGCTCAAATTTTACAAGGATAACATGTATTTTGACATTGAAAGTCGTATACAAATATTGATAACAATAAATAAAGATAAACAGGATCTCTGTTACTTGAAAATTAATCAAATAATTACTTAAAAATTACAGCATTGAAGCCTTTGTAGAAAGGAATTGTAGAAATACTGTACATATGTAATTAAGTAAGAAATAAGTGCACTAAATCACAAGGATAAGTAAGACTGAACAGATGGGAAAATTTGATAAAAGTTATGTTCAAGAAATCAATTCTTGAGGCAAAAACATTAATTACATCTTCATATGATAGTAGTCGACCTACTCCGTGACTGCTGCTCATGATGGCCTGTCCACTGAGACTTCAGGATTGTGTCAGGTATGTTTTCATCAACTTGAGCTCTGAACAGCTCCTCTCTGCTCCTGCTGCTGTCACTGGGAGAGTGACTGCAATCCGCAGGGCTACAGGCTGAGTTTACAAAACCCATGTTTAATGAAATACAGCAGAAACCACAAGAAAAACAAGGCATTTCAATGCCGATTATGTATAATCACTGAACAGTCTTATGATCTGTACTTCACATTTGCTTTTGTTAGGCCGGGCAGCGCCAATTTTTAGCTAGGCAACCCACACGACATGTACAGTTGCGGGGGAGTGTGTTAACTTCTAGTAAAACACTTCAGGTTGTCTATGTGTCTAGTTTGAAAATGTTGCTTAACTACCGTACACTAGTAACATGGATCTGACAGAATCAAAACCAAAGAAATACAAATGCTTTACTGCAGTGCCCAATTATGATTGGTCAGTTTTTGACAGGGCTTTCATTACGATAGTCCGCAGCAGCAACAGAATGAGATGCGATAAGGATTTTTTCACTCACATTTAAAAATGTACAACACATTTGAACAAAAAATGTTGTACATTGAGGGGCTCCCTGTCGGCCTCGGGGCCCTAGGCAGTCACTAGTTTGCCTATGCCAGGGGCCGGCCCTGCCTGTGGGTTTCTTTTGGGTGCTCCAGTTTTCTCCCCACAGTCCAAAGACACAGTGGTAGGCTAATTGGCTTCTGGGAACACGGCCCTGGTGTGGGTGTGTGTCTGTGGTGCCCTGCAACAGAATGGTATCCTGTCAAGGGTGTATACTGCCTTGTGGCTTGTGCTTGCCAGGGAAGGCCTTGGCTCCCCAGGACCTTGAATTGGATGAAGTAGATAGAAGATGATTGGATGGTATTATTGGTTATATCTAAAACCATCTGACTGTTCCATTTTCTTATTTGCATTTAAGCACCTTTAAGAAAAGGTGTTCCTTATTTTTCATTACTGTTAACTGTAGTGAATACTACTTGCTGTCAAAATCCAAATACCTTTATGCGTTCTAGCTCGGAAAAGGAAAGCTTTAAAAATAAAAATATTTAGAACTCATAGAAATCAGATAACAATTTCTCATATAATCACCTTTTATCTCAACATGCCGCGAGTCCATGATAATTGAACTATTCTACCCGCTCCTTTAACCACTAGTCCACAGCAAACAAACAAGAATCGTCCTCTTGAAACTGTTTATCAAGCTTCACGAATGTCAGATGTCCAAACATATGGTCTGTAGGCTAGATGCTAAAAATATTGAAATCTATACTGGGAAATGGTAACATAAGTAAACCTGGATTTGCGAACTGGCATTTTGCTGGGCAACAGAAGTACAACATATGTCAGTGTCCTGGCTGTACTGTATTTCCTTAGGTGACGTTACGTTCCATCAGAAAAAAGAAAAATTTATCCACTCTGGAGCCTTCTTTGGAGGTGTAAGGGAAAGAGGCAAAGCAGAAATATGAGGAAAAGAGATGAAAATAAGACAAAAGAAAAATATTCATGAGGGTTTGTATGGAGAGGTCAAGGGGGCTTAACTGAAGAGAGGCAAATTCCAGAGGACATGTGTAAGGCAGCAAGAGTAAAGAGACTCGAAATAATTTAGTCAATTATTGAATGTTGGGGAAATGTATGAATCGGGTTAAAGGGTAATATTGACTTCTGGACTTCTTCTGGTACAGAAGTGTTTGATTCCTGTGAAAGGACACAGACAGGTACATATAATCAGAGAGATCTTTAATCTATATGTCTTCAACATACTGCATTTTTAATGTATAACTCTGTAGTCATCTGCATATTCATTCAATCATATCTGACATTGTATTGCCTGCATATCTCCAAAAACTGTATTAAGTTCAATTTATTCCATTTCTTTGCACTGATATGCTGCATATGTTGCACTTATGTAAAATACTAAGTTAAAATTGGATTACTAATCAGTCAACAAATGTCCTTCTTTTCGGTATCTGATTTTGGACCCTGACATGCATGGGTTGCCTTCTAAAATTAATTTTGCTGAAGACTGGCAGTGGGTACACATAATGTTTATGTACAGTAGAGTTGAAAATGTCAGACTGTGTATAAATCTCTGCTGGAAATTAAGCTGCTACTTTAAGTGTGACCTAGAGCCTCCATGACTCATGTGCCCTTAAAAACAAATAGATTAACATGGAAAGCCAAGTTAATATTAAGCGGTGCACTGTTCTTTTTGGTACTGACTAAAATTAATGGAGGTACTTTAACCATACAGGAAAGCACTCAATCAGATACAGAATAGTTCAGAGTTATTATTACCTGAAAAGGACAAAGATTTTTGTTGTTTTTCTACCCAATCATTGATTGTGTTCCAATCTGTTTATATTAAAAGGGAAAAATGTATTGTACTTCTCTAAGGTTTCATTTTATATTAATCTCCAATGTTTAGTCATTCCAGCATTAAAACGTGTACCTAATCTTCTGGTTTTTGCATGGCAATTCGTAAGACATGCAACACAGTGATGCAGCACTTCCAGGACTGAGGCCCTGGGTTCAGTCCACGACCTGGGGTGTTTTCTGTGTGGAGTTTGAATGTTTGTCCTGTGTTCTCCAGGTTTCTTCCAGATGCACCGATTTCCTCGCACAGTCCAAAAACATACCGGTAGGTTAATTGGCTTCTGGAAAAATTGCCCCTAGTGTGAGAATGTCTGCTTGTGCCCAGCAATAGACTTGCATCCCATCCAGGATGTATTCTGTCTTGCACCTGTTGCTTGTTGGTATAGGCTGTGGCTCCCCCATGACCCAGTATTGGATACAGCAATTAGAAAATGAATGAATGGGTAGGTGGAATTCATATAATATATTGTTCAGAATAGCTAACGTAAATGTGGATTCAAATATAAACCATTCTAACAGTTTTTAAGTGAGGCACATTAAGAATTTATTTGGTTAACATTGAATAACCATTAAAACAAACAAAACAAAAAATAACAACTAAGGAACACAGAAATAAATAAGTAAAACCAATAAACAAGGAGGAATGTGAAAAGTACCCCATCCTGTGTCTGACATATTATGTGTTTTGTCCTTTCTAATTACAGGATCAAAATGAAATGACGTGAACAGAGACTAGGGAATTCCAAATCATTGCTGGTTTTACCGTAGGTCATTGTTCTGAAGCCTCAACAGCTGTTGCATAAATATATTGCATCAAAAGAACTCTGTGAGTCTTCAAGGTTTCTTCAGCTAATCTTGACCTGGTGAGTTTAATCCTCAGGCCACGGCCTTAGCACCAGACATGTTAAATATGCAAGACAGTGTAAACCACAAAGGAACCCTGATACTTGATTTCTGACATCCTGCCATATTTTTTTTTCAAATGAACACAGATACACAAATGAACACAGATGACACACAATTTAAACAAACAAGAACTGGTCAGCGGTACTGTATATGATCCCTTCTCACAATAGATATTACTATAAAAACATTAATTTAACATTAAAACAGTATTTAAGATTTTTAAGGCTCATACCAAAGTAAACTTGAATTGTGTCAAATTTTAAGAAACTGCAGTACAAAATGTTTTTATTTATACAGGTATATTGTATTAAGCTGGTAAAAATAAAATTCTCATGGCAACGTTTTTAAGAAATGTAACACAATAGATTACACATACAGTACATGTACAGTATATAAAACCACTAATAGCATAATTGTTAAAACACTATTAAAACTGAAAAATCACAGGAGTCATAAATAGTCAAGATATTCAAGTAGGTAGCGGCGTTGCATGGCGCTTTGTAGCATGCTTAGGCTACAAAGGAACAAGTAAAGGTTAATTCCATGCTGAAAAGAGAAAAAAAAGGAACACAATGTTTCAGCTGTGGAGCCTTCTTCTGGTGTCAACATACCTGAAAAGGCTCCATAGCTGGAACGTTGTGTTTTTTTCTTCTCTTTTCAGCATGGAATTAACCTTTACTTGTTCCTTTGCAGTCAATTATGTTGCAGTAACTATGATTGTTACAATCATAGTTAAGACAGAAGAAACCCAAGAGACTAAATGGACAGTGAACTAGAAAAAACTTAAAACATTTTGTTCCCCTTTAGTAGCCGAAAACACCCATTAACAGTCCCAGGTGCTGCTCCTTGAATGAGCCACTTCTTTCCATAAAAAAACAAGTGTTTCAGACAAAGATTTTCCACTTCTAATCTCCCCTTGTCACAGAACACACCCCTTCTACTGGCTCCTGCCAAGGTAGTCTCCAAGTTCTAAAATGATTTATTAACTTCAACTTTAACCTCTGTATATTGAAGAAAACCAATATTGTTTCAGTCAGATGTTTCTTCCTCGTGCACAAAACTAGTAGTGTCTAGCCTGAGATATGCAAAGGATGGTATTTTTTTCAATAGCCACATTCCCTAATGGTGGCCTGAATTACATGAGCTAAGTGTAGGGAAACATTGGTTGGAAGGAAAATGAAACCTCATTGCAACTTTTGAGATCTCCCATTTGATATTTCTTGGAAATTATCACAGTATTGTTGCATAACAGTAGAGCACAAGTAAGACTGTAAGTTATATGGTCAGAGTCCATTAGAAAGACATGCATTGTCCTGCCAGTTGAAGGCTGCTTTTTAAGTCGCTGGCAGCAGAATGGAGTTTCTTTGCATTGCTTACTTAGCTTCGGAAAACAATTTTATTCCCAGGTACTGTAAGAAATTATTTTAAAAAAATATATATTTTTTTATATTGCTCCAAGCTTTCCCAACCCATCTGCACTCTGGTGTTGTGCATGAGTGCCAGCAGTTTGGATACTCAATGAGACTTCGTTATAGACATCTGTACTTTCCCATGAAGGAAATACAGCACAATAGTTCAGTGATATGAATGTGATGAGTTTACAGTATGTGTCCCACCTTCAGACTTCTGTTAGAGATTTGTCTGTGTTTTCATTACATCAACAGTTGGCAAATACTGGGTTTGTATTCAAGATTACTTTTTTAGATAATAATCATAAACGCATTACATGTCTGTACTTTTCAGACAGTTGAAAATGATTCATATAAAAGCAGAGAACCTTTTCTTCAGAAGGAAGACATTTATAATTAGTGCATGAGTTATTTCTAGTACTGTTTCCAGAATTGATAAGCTGATGTCCAAAGATCCAATTACTTTTCACACAGATATGATGAATTGATTTTTTTTCCATCTTCTGGACTTTTCCCCTTTTATGGACATATTGTGGCTTCAGGCAAAATAGCCATAGCACTTCATTAAATCAAAAGAAAAAAAATCTGCTGATTACTAAATTCATCCATATGTTACCTTCCAGATACTCATATATCATCAGAATTCTGTCTCATATAACTTTCACAAACTGCAGCAGCACTCGTTTTATCCTTTCATCCATTTTTTGACCACTTTATCCTATTCAGGGTCACGAGGGAGCCAAAAACTGTCCCAGCAAGCAATGGGCTCAAGGAGGGATACACCCTGGACAGGATGCCAGTCCACTGCAAGGCACACGCAGACAACCACACACATGCTCACACCAAGGTCAGTTTTCTCAGAAGCCAATTAACCTACCAGTATGTATTTGGACTGTGGGAGGAAACCAGAGCACCTGGAGCAAACCCACACGAACACAGGGAGAATACAAACTTGCGAGAAGGCAATGCTAACCACTGTGCCGCCAGGCCGCCCTTTTTTTTTACCTCACACAGAAAATATTACAGAAGTTAAGTGGCATTTTGAATGTTAAAATAACACTAACTGACATTTACAAAAATCTATGAGAAACAACTTTTTTTGCAATTGAAACAGCCTTGTGGAATAAATACCAATTACATTTTGGCCTGTACATGTTAAATAAACTATGTCTCCTTTGTATTAAAAATTGGTTTCAATTCAGCAAATTTCCTATGCTTAAACTCTCTTTTTAAAATTTCTTGTTGATCGCAGTAGACCAAAAATTTGGTTATACTGTATAATCGGACAGTGATAGCGGAAAACTAAACATTGCTTTTCCTTTTAATTTGAGCACTCCATTGCTTTGCAGGTAGTAGTATGACTAAGAGACGATTAGAAGCAGACTGCTTCTGCTGTGATAAACTAACACCATCTACTTTGCTTCTACTTGAATAGCCAGTTCCTTATTGTTGTCATCTTAAAATATTTTCTGCATCTAATGTTACAGTTTTACCCTCTCCTCTTCAAATTCAATTTAAAATGATGTCTTACGGTGTTATTTTCAGGATGAAATATATACAGCTAAAAAAAGAAAAAAGAAAAATAGAACAGCTGTTTCTGTCACAAGTATTACATCATGCATGTGACAGTTTTCATTAGGGTGCAGAATCTCTTTTTCAGCTGAGTGCTCCATTCATGGGTGGAGAGCCGAGTCTGGTACAAGAGCCATAGCTCTACAATGTTGGCACCGCAAACTTTTAAAAGTTAATAATTTTTTTTCTGCTGAGGCCCTGAATGTGTGTCCTCTGCATCTTTAGCAGAGCTCCCAAATGTTAAAGAGAAATATATGCATACAATCCTACAAATGTCATCTTTTGCTCCACAATACAGGTACAAATAAGCTCAATTAAAATGGTTAAAAATATATAAAGGCACAGTTTCAAAAATGAAACAAACGATATTAGCTGTGAGATTTGATTGTGGTGAAGGTGGTTATTTTTTAATGTATTGTAGTTCAGGTGGGTAGCTGTGTCAGCATGCATAGGAACAAGTAATACAGTAGGTTTATTCCATGCTGAAAAGAGAAGAAAGAAAACACAACGTTTTGGCTGTGGAGCCTTCTTCAGCCCTCGTACCTGAAGAAGGCTCCACAATATTTCATTTCAAATAAGCAAATTAGCCATTAAGTGATGATTAAGTGATCTCAAGTCAAAGTGAATGTCATTCGTTTCTTTATTCATCTTCTTGTGATTCGTCTTTTTTCAGCTGGAGGCTGAATGGTTGCTGCCAAATGCACGGTTCTCTTATATTGCGTAGATTCACCTTTTGCTGTCCATGCCGCTAAAGTCATTGCTTTCCCCGTAACTAATTCTGAAAAACTAAAACTGGCGTGTAATCTCAGCAGTGGATGCTTGACAAACCTGTGGTTAATGGGCCACAAAATATACAAATGCAGTGATACACAACTACTGAGGGGAATTATTTGATCAATTTAAATACACAATTGATAAGGCTAACAAATTCAAATGAAAATTATGTTAATTTGCAAACATTTCTTTTTGTGAATGTAATAGTAAAATTCAAATCTAAGAGTGAAAATGTGGGAGAAAGTTCTAGAAAAAAATACTATTTATTATATACTCACTCAACGGCAATTTTTGAAACATCGGTGTATACAGGAGGAAAGCCGCATCCCTCACTGACATCATCACAGGCTTGCAGATGCCCATGGGCATTGAACCAGCTGTGGCTCTGCTTGGACAATTACAGTCACAGCTGTCTAGTGTCATGATCCTGCCTTGAGCTCACAATACACATTTTCACCACTAATTAACGATGCATCTTTAAGTCATTAGCCTGTTTGAGTGTGCTACATGGAAGTTATTAATTGCAGTTTGGGAGGGATAACAAAGACAAGTCAATCTCACACAGCTGTTCCTGATAACCATCATTACAGAAATTAGATCTATATATCAAAGAAACACTTCCCTTCATATTCGTCTCAAGCATCCCTCCTCCGCCCGCTCTCCACCTTGCAGCTACTCCTAGGTTATAACTCCTTTCTGAGTGGGTATAGCAGAGTGGATGGGTCTGGACTGTAAAAAACAGGGCTGAACTGCCAATGGGTTGCATGGTGAAAGTCCCAGGGATACGTTCCCCACATTCTCACCAGGACATTAGGGAATTAGTTACACCTGGCGATGCCAGCACTCTATAAAGGCACTCACTGACGAGTTGGAGGTTGTCTAATCAGTCCCTATAGTCACTTAGGGCAGTGGGATTTTAAAATATCAGAGTGAGATCTTTTGGGGACAATTATCTAAAAACTTTTGAGATTCTTTGGGGGAGTGAACGTAAGGATAAGACTTTTCTTATTTAGTAGCAGCCTCCGTTGTTTCCATGTCAGCGCACTGGATGTAGGCAAGTCCAGCCAAATGGAATCGACCAGATGAGGAACTTCCACAAGACTTTGACATGGAGGTAAATGTGCAGATAGATGGGGACTACAGGTTAGGAAGGGGAGTGTAACATCAGGATGGTTCCCTGGGCCTCCCTTATTTGAGCTGGGTTTTGTGTGCAGATCCCTTTGCTATGCTACCATGAAGGGGGGTTTTCTACAATGGGATTCGAGACTCCTCATCCTATGGTTGGGAGGCTATTCCTTGAAAATATAAGGTCGTGTTCTGTCTGTGAAAAATGATAAAACTCATAACTTCATTGTCTCATAAATAAACATGGTATGCATGGTAAGAAACAACCCAACAAGAGGATCATCACAATCAGAGGGACCATCTATTTGGTTACTAACAAATCTGGGCATCGTGCAAGGTTCTTAAACCCAACTAGAGGCATCATAAGTCAGTGGTGGCAGTATCATCCATAGGCAATTTTAATTTGATTCATGGTACACGTTAATGTATCAACCTTAATCAAATGAAATTGGAAAATGGAAACCGAAGATGTTTAATTTGGCAAAGTCACAATGTATGCATACAGGAGATATTCTGAAAGGTTCGATTTAGGCTTGTACAAAGAATTAACATGGTTTTGGTGAAAGAATGGGAAACCCTTATGTTCATGTGAAATACTTCTGCCAGTCTATGCTCTTGTTGAAAATTGACCACTAGCTCACTTGACTTATTTACAAGTGAATAGACAGAATTAAAAAAATAAACCTAATGTTCCCCAATCTTACAGATTTTCTTCATACTGAAAGAAAGAAAACATTTTGACAATGCTCCACAGCCTAAGTGTTTTTTCTTTCTTTATACTTTTCATTATGGAATCAACCGCTATAAAGTATGTTTTTTTTTTATATACTTCAGTATAGTTAAAGAAACATTACCGTATTAGTTTTCAGCATATTTTGCAATCTCTTAAATGTAGATTTATTGCCATGAAAGAAGAAGACTTGGACTTTTCTAGAGAGCATCACTGTAAAATCAATTATATACACAATAGGATATACAGTACCATTTTAACTAGAGTTTAGAATACTAAAATATAAACTGAAACTCAGTCAATAAGTTTAATGATAATTAAATCTCTATTAGTATTTAATATTAATAAATAACAATAGTAATAGGTACTGATATTAATATTGGCACTTGCATCAGTCTCTTATTTTCTGTTTAGTTTTACTATTTATAACCACATTAAAAACAACAGAATCCGTGTTCTTCATAATCTGATTTTTATTTGTATTGTTTGAGCTGCAGCATTCATTTAAAATGACAATAAAAAAATCTTTATTCCTGTAATGCCGCAGATGGTTACAGCCATGAGGGTAGTGTTGTGCAAGTGACTGGAGAATGGTGGGACACTCAAGAAGACCCAACTGATTGAGGACTAGGATACTCTGGGTGAAAGGGAATGTGAAAAGAGAAAGGTGATGATGGAATAACTCATTACTGGCCAAAGGGGGTTAAACACCCCAGGCCAAACAATAATGGAAAAGAAAAGAGAGAGCAGAACTGGCTGGCGGAGCATGGAAGGCCCCAGTTGGTCAGCAAGAAAAGAAACCAAGTGTAACGCAATGGTCAGGGAGCAGTCTGCATAAGTGCCAGCCCTAATTTAGATTGCTCATCCCAGCCTGCTGTCCAGAATCTGGAACCCTTGGCTCAGGGATAGAACTGGCTTCCGGGCCCCCAGAAGGAAAAGGGACTGCACAGATCTGGGAGGCAGCCCTCCAAGTAGCCAGGGGTGCAGACCACAAACCCACAGGCTGATGTGCAGGACAGGAAAAGGAGTCTTCTCAGGGCACAGCTGCATTTGCCTTTTGAGGCTTTACTGAAAAGATGGGTCTCACTGACCTGGCCATAAACTCTAGTCAGAGGGTCCAGGAGCCGGTGATTCAAGGCGCACACCCCTAATCGGGGGGGGGGGGGGGTCTTTTCTGAGACCAGGCTTGGCGTGTGCCGTCAGCACGGTCTTCGAGGTCCACTCTCTGACTGAGAAGCCTGGGTGTGAATGGGATCAGATACCCAGTCCTCTGGACCCACTGGGGGAGACATCTGTAAAAGACAGGAGGCAAGGACCACTCCTAAGATTCCTCTCAGATCACAGAGCCCTGAGTCAGCACAGCTGCAGTCATCAGTCACTGTCAGAGCCCAAGAACTAGAATCCTCAGGGAGACCAGGCTAATAGGGGCTAATAAGAGGCTGCTGAGGCATCTGCTGGGGAAACCGGAGAACAGGAGCAAATGGGACAGTAAAAATAAAAACAGAACAGAGAAAAAAGAGCACACGGGAAAACTAAAAGAGGCTGAATAGGACATTGAAGCAGGTCTCAACTTTAAATAGAGAAATTGAGTAGTTAAGTAGAGGATGGAATAATTGATAATTAAAAGCAGATCATTTGAAGGGAAGCCCTGGAAAACCATGAGTCCTCATTATAATGTGACCCATTAGCTGATAGACGCCATATGGGGGCGATCGTGACAATTCCAAATTAGTAAGTAATTTTAGTTTTTTTTTGTTTTAGATATTTAGTTTATTTCAGTGTATCACTATGTTATTTTACACTGACACCTGAAGAAGGCCTAATGGATAAAACAATTAGGTTTTTACTTTACAGCACTGGAATTAACCTTTACCTGTTTCTTTGCAGGAATGTAAAGCTTGTTATTCGTCTTGTATTCTGAATCAAAACATGTTACACAACGATTCTCTGTCAATTTCTAAAGTGTTCAATTAAGTCCAATTGAGAAGATAATACTTAAAGTTGATATTGTAAAACATGTATAATTTAGCATTAACTAAAATGTGCTCTGGAGTAGAGTGAAACTGACATTTTGCAAGACTATGTAAGCAGATGTTTTTTTATTAATCTACACTTAATGTTGTTTTAATCCACTTTTGGATTTACAGATGGTACAAAAAGATGAGTGCTGGGGAGGGTTATTGAGACCTCCCTGTCTGAAGCAATTCCCAGGAGACAACAGCTGAAGGAATAAGAGACTGAGGATCGACAGGGAGACAAGTGTTCCTGCCATCTGTGGTGCTGAGGGACGCAGTCCAAGGATGCATGGACGCTTTCTGAGTACTTGGGCAGCTTGTCATTATATTCAGCATACAGAAAAATAGGAACAAATTTATTTCATTTTGTTCATTCTGAATGTTGCCAAAAACAGAAAAATCTGTAAGTTTAGGCCAGATGTAGCTAACTGTTCAGCTTATGCATTTGCCTGTCTTTCACCTTTGTTCTGGACAGTATTTCCCATTTTGATTATTTGGTTTTAATTCACCCTGTTAATGAGGGTCATTACAGATAACCAGCAGATTTGGAACAAGGGAGTCCGCTTCATCTTTTATTTTTTAATGGCTTATCATTAAAGCTGGAAATAATTGGTCACAGATGACTACAAAAGTCTGGTATATCTGTAAAATTACCTTCTGTAACTTTGCAATGCTGAACAAGTGTTAGACCAATGTCAGCTGTTCCATTGGCTGAACCAAGGAGATACATGATTGAAGTTCACAGTTATCAAAATGGCAACAGTTGTCAATGTGACACTGGTATAACAGACTTTCATTTAGTTGCAGAATTAAAGAGTTACATGTAGATTGAGGTACAGTAGGTAGTATTTCTCTGTGTTCTTTGCAAATGCTCTTAAACTATATCTATTCTTGTTTTGTTCAAGCTAGCATATCAGAGAAATCAAAGCCTTTTTGTTTCACACATTCACAAACACTTAGCCAAAAGCTGTTTAAAAAAGGATACAAGATAAATTTAAAGGGAATCAAAACAAGTTGTCTGGCCCTCAGATACTATCAGCTGCTTTGTTATTTAGGAATCTTGAATGTTTTGAAAATACTGATGGGAACAACTTGAACTACAGAGGAAATTTGATAAGCATTTTTAAAATGTTATTAAAGAAAGCTGGGAAAATACATGTGCCTCAGTAAGCTGCAACATTCAATTCTTTGAATATACGTACAGGGTCTGATTAGGATCTAGATTCATGGCATAACAGGAAGGTAAATTAAGACTAACACTTTAAATTGTTTGAATTAAAAAAATATAAAATTTTACTTATTTAAGTAATCTGTACTATTCCCAGTGTAAAAGCAAATGGGAAATAAATGTTTCATTTCTTTGTCTTACTGACAATTAACAAGAATTTTGATTGAGTTAAGCTGTAACTAAAAAGCAGGGTGTATTTGCCTTACAGTAATTAGAAATATTATGATGGACTAACTTTTAGTGGGGCTGGGGTAGGGGCAAGGAGTTACATCAATTGTTAGCTGAAGTTTTTTTTTCTGTGAAAATTTGTATTCAGTTGCAATCATATTGCATTTGATTCTATAAGAATATTCAGCAAAGGAATGAATGGGTAAATTACAATCTGTCGTGGTGATACTGTGGTGCCGATTTACCTTTACAAATTCGTAAATATTAATTTCCACAAGAAAAATACATTGCACTATTTTCTGCTCGCAGGAGTACTGTCGATTAATTTGCACATTCTGAAAAACTGCATGAATGGTATCTCAGAGGTCATTTCACTTTAAAAGCAGACAAATAAATAAGTAATAATTTTCTTTGTTTCACCGGGGGACTTAACCATTAAACTCCCTGGATCTCATTCATAGCATGCACACTGATGTGCCGACACAGAAAATTCTGTAATTCAGACAGAATTTTGTGACAGCCAGACAGCATCTTTGAAATCCCCAGACATTCCCATTCTAAAATAACAATCTAAATTATTCAGCACAATGAATTTTTTATTGTCTTGTCATTTTAAATAAATACTACAGTTAAAAATACAAATAAAAATTCAGTTTATTAAGAATAAAGATTTCTTTGTTTTTAATGTGACATAATACTCTAAATAGTTATATAATGCAGAAAATAAGTGCCTATAACTGATTTAAATGTGCAAAGTACAGTAGAATACAAGTGCTAACATAAAGTGAAGTAAGTAAACATTTAATATTAAAGTAGTTTTGATTGTCATTACATTTATTAATAAGATTTCATTTTAGATTTTAGTATTTTAAGTTGTTAAAATGGTATAGCCACTTTTATATGTACTTTATATGTACATATAATAATTGTCTTTACTATGTTATTCTCTAGAAATAATACTTTTCTTAGTGATTAAGACATTTAGTCCATGTCCAAAGAATAAATACAAGTTCAAATAGAATATACATACACACAAACAGGAAATCTGTAAATTGAAACGAGCTACACATACTATATGAAGTATATATTATATATACTACAGAAGTATGAAGTATATATACTATACAGTTTATATGGACCTATATGAACATAAGTGCTCAACCATCTATCCATCCAGTTTCTAAAACTGCTTTAAAATAGTCTCCTCCACCCTCTCCCAGCCTGTCACTCTTGAGCACTCCTGGTCCAACGAAGTTTTCTTCTCTGGCGTATGCCGGCTGTTTCTTCCTGAGCACAAGTCACAGAATCTGCTCCTTTCTTGCCAAACATTCCACATAACTAATAGCCCAAACACTGAAGCTAACCAGACTAAGCTATTGATAATGCTTCATGTCAATGCCTCCTTGCTAAAGCTATCCTTCCACCACAATTCATGCAGAATTCTACGGCCTGCCTTTGTTCTCTTCCTCAATATTTTCAGTGCACTTCCTGCATGTGTTCAGTTGAGAATCCTAGTTCTCATTTATTGCTGTCTTATCCATCTTCCTCTCCCTTCTCCTTCTCCTTCCCCCTCAACTCATTTTCTTCTGTAATTGCTCAGTCCCTGACCACCTTTAGATGCTCTGCTCAGGACACCGTTTAGACATCACCTGTGATCTCTCAGCTCTCAGTTATATTCATCACTATGTGTTTGACTCTCAAACTGGTGATGTGATTTTCCTATTGCTCCCATTCATCCTGTACTGTTTTAGAACATATTATTTAATTTTGCCAAGTGGAGTCTTTGCATTGCACCAGCCTGGATTTTTTCATTCTGTTGACCTGCTATATGTACACCATTGTTCCTTCAATATTGTACATTTCTTCAATCCTGCTATAGGATGGCAGGTTCAGACATGATGGAAGCAGAAGGTTTCAGATGTCAGTCATCATTTGCTGTCCAGGAGGAGAGCAGAATCTGTGCTATGCTTTCTCCCAGAGGGAGATGGAAGTTGTTTTTTTTTACATTATAATTAGTTTGAGAAGTGTTTCAGAAAGAAAGATTTGTGTTTTGAGTGTTTATTTTTTCAAGAGAGACATGTTTAGAAGCTGGTAAGCAGATTAGATGCCTAGCTTTTAAAAGAGATGTACAATTCTAGACAGATGTTCAAAGAAAAGCATAGACAACAAAAAGTTGTCTGACAAGCAAAAAATATAACCAGCTAATATATTTTACAAAAAGGTATTCTCAGGGTGCTCCTGTTACCTCCCATAGTCCAAAGACATACTAGTAGGTTAATTGGGTTCTGGGTTCTAGGTAAATTAGCCTGGTGTGAGTGTGTGTTTCTTTGTGTGACCTATGATGGACTGGCGTCCTGTCCAGGGCCTGTTTTCCCTTGCGCCTGTTGCTTGCCGAGATCCCCCGAGCTGTCAGAAATTGGATGGATGCAAATTATTCGCTTAATTTTTACTCTTGATTTTGCTGTTGATTCTTCGAGCACCATAAAGAAAACATTTTTGTATAGCAACAGCTGAATCTAAGAAAAAAATAATATGTTTACTATGGTCAAACATAATTTGGAATCGCTGTGGACATGAAATCTCATTCCACATCATCAAACTTTATGATGCTTTTTTATTTGTATTTAATATACAGTATTCTTTATAATATATTAAATAATCTGGGGGAAGAGCAATACCAAATTAGCAAAGTCCCATGAAGCCAAGCATCTCCTGGACATTGCTTTACTCTCATTTTACAACAGGTCTGTCTGGCTGTAAGGCTGCAATACTGAGTCAATATCATATTGATGATGAAGACTAGGTTTACTTATAACATCGATTCATCAAGATAAAACAATTCAAGGCAATCAAAGATCAATTTCAAGAGACAACGCTTTACAGCATTTCTGCTTTTTAATAACTAACACTTGGGGAATGCATCAACTATGACTCCCCAGTTATTAATTACATAGTGAACTTGGCATGTTTGAGTATGATATGATGTGTTTGTAATATGTTGCAATCTATGTTCCTTTTTGGCATCTTTTAATCACAAACAAGTGAGAAACAAATGTGTTGGCAGACATTAAAGACATATTTTTTCATGTTAAATCACCATACCGCAATGTGACAGTTTAACAAGGGAGAGAACATTGTCTTGGAGCTCAGATGTGCATGGGAAGAACAGTGCTTAAATGAACTTACAGTATTTCATATACTGTATCTTCAGCAAAGTTTCTATAGGGATAGAAATAGACTACTGAAGAGCCTGAGATTTGATTGAGTTTCCTAAGAAAACATGGAGAATGGAGGTGAAAGTAGGCATCGCTGATGAACCCTAAATGTAGCGATTCAGAAAGAAAATTGTTGTCTATTAACACCACTGCTGAAGGGTTGGCTTTTAAAATGTTAACCTTATTAGTAAAACTTCATCTCAAATGCACATAAAATTCCTGACCTTCTAAATAACATACAATTCAGCTATATTAATTCCAAGTAATAGGTTTATTCCATGTTGAAAAGAGAAGAAAGGAAACACAATGAATTATGAACAATGAATTATAATATAGCCTAACAATTTTCGTTTGTTCATTGTATGTGATATCTTTTATAGAAGAAAAAAAGCTAAAAAAAGCTTTTTTTCAAAGCAGATAAAAATTAAGTCCATGGTAGACTTCACAAATGCAGTGTAGAATTCGTATTGTACCCTTTGTACCCAGAGTGCAGCCACAGTCTGAGCCATTTCCCTTTAGTTAGATGCAACAATATTCCTTGTGTCATGCAAGTTTAAAAGACCCTGTTTTACATAATAGAATTGTTTCTTTCCACCACTCACGGACTCTACTGGTGGTACAGAGATATCCTACTGATTGGCAAACAACCATGTACATTGATGTGTAGAAGTGTCATGATTGGCCCAATGAAAGAAAGACCAAAGGCAAATGCAATACCGCCATCTGTAACTCTTCCTTTTCACTTGGAAGTTCACAGAAAGGATGTTTATTTAACCTTGGATTTTTCTCAGGAGAATTCCAGGCCAGGGAATGAGCACACCAACCCAAAAAAGAAGGAGGAGAGAAAGGGATGATGGCATGATCAAGCAGGGCTGAAAGCCTTTCACAGCTCCAGCTGTCACTGTGAATTTTCTTTTCAGATGTTACATGACCCCGGATGTTGATCTCATGGGTATTGGCCAAGTCTAGGGATCCAACAAGTGAAATGTGAAATTCCACAGAGGTGAATACAGGAAATGTTGTTTATTTCTCGTTTTCGTAGTGGTAACTAAAACAAATTGATTAGAAAGGCGACATATGAAATAGTTTTTCCGAGTAGTTTTGGATTCATTCATTTCTAAACATGCAGAAAACATAGTGTTAAGCCTACAATCAGTAAATGTCTTTAAATTTATTTACTCAGTACATTTGGTAATGAAGTTAATGAAGTTCAGTAGTAATAGAAAACAGGGTTGATTATATATTTTTGTCTGTAGCAATTATAATTTATAATGCTGCCTGACTTGATGCCCTTTTCTTCTCCAGTTCCTACTGTAAGCCACAGGCATTTATCTCTGATTTCAGTCTGCATTCCTGTGAGGTGTTTGATTTTTTTCCTTATGTTGTATGATGTGTGCACAGTAATTTATGATAGGTCTAATATTGATTAAATTATATGAACAAATACAAGGTTCATAGATGGTATTTCCAGAGACTGATTTGTCTTCTAAAGTGAGCTGAAATAAATATCTTCACCCTAAATGATTTATTAAAAACAAAGTCAAATATTACATTGAAATAAAAAATTAAATGTATTATTACATTCTTTCTTCTATTCATAGCATAATTTATTTGAAAAAAAAGTCATGCATTTTGTAGCCAAGAAGGAAACTCTGAGTCAAAATGAAAATTACAAAAGAGCAAAGAAATAATATGGCTATGGTACCCTAACTTTATATTAATTAAAATCTGACAGCATGAACTTATTACAATTTCCAGTCCAAAAACATACAGCTCCAAAAGGTTTTCAATCGTATTTAATACTAAATGGTCCAGATATTTCTCTTTCCCACTAGTCCACATCGATTTAAAAATTATTTATTCAGTTTTGGTAATATATTAATAAAGGTATTCAAAAACACTTGAATATGTTGTTTGGAGAAGTTCTGCATGTATGAAGAATATCAATGAAATATCAATGAATTGGAGAACTATGACATTGGGGAACTATGGCTTCCAAAGACATAAAAGAGAGTACAGTATGTACATGAGAGAGTCTTGAGAGAGAGTGGCATGGCTATTACGTGAGCAACTTGAGAAAAACTATTAAGAGTCACACACTGTCAACCTGGTGTAAACATTGTTTTTTGCTAGCAAGTGCCTTTTGTCTAGTTTCATCATTCCTTTAAAATTCTGCAAGATTGGTTTTAAAATGTCATTGGTAAACTGGTATGTAGTTTGGGGGGAACAATTTGATTATAAATTTTTTTAGTTTTATAGTCTGAAAAAGACAATAATTTGCTGATGTTGCTGAGTGTCTCGATTAGAAACCAGGGCAGACATGGGATTACGTTATAATGCAAACTCGATAATTTAATGTGAAATGCATATTCCATCTGAAAATAAATTAGGATTTCCCATGTTTTTCACCATTCTCACATGTAAATTAGTTTTATTTCTCCCACTAACCCAATTGTCTTTGCTTTGTCTTCCAAACATGCACACGTTTCATCCTTTCACATAAAAATAACCGCATGTGGAAACACTCCCATTGCTGCAGTTTATCACCTTCTGAGTGGCAGCAGACCCCAAAGAGCTGTGTTAACCAGTGGACTATCTTCTCCTCCATGCCTGCCCAGACATAAACTATCGCCAAGTACTGTAAGCACTGAATCACCGACACTTTTCAAATGGCAGAAAAATAAACTGCAAAATGGAAATCACATGAGAGCATGACTAATTATAAAACAATACAATTTGTCATACTTTCTTACTGCAGGCCTCATTGCTGTGTAAATTATACCATTGTATAAAGAAATGAATCATAGCATTTCTTGAGGCAAGCCGTCTCCTCCTTGCAAATTGCCCACACATGTGGGAGCACGAGTCTGTGTGCGTTCGCCCTTCCATGAATAGACCCAAGCTGTCAGATACTCCAGTTGATGCAGACTGGCTCTTCAGCTGGAAACTTGGCTGAAGCCACTGAAATAAAAGAACCTTGTGTGATTTATATTGCTTTTTTAGCGAGCTGAAAGATGTGAAATGCGTACTGGCAGCTGCAGAACTTGCTGCTCACTTTGCCTGGCTCTTCCTCCATATTGCTTTTCACCTCTATAAAAGGTCTATAAAAGAGTTTCATTCAAGACAGCACTATTTTCAGTACTCCCTGTGCTGCAAGCAAGGCACCTGTAACACAGTTATCTGCTTTTATTTATCTTATTGTGGTTTATTACATAAAACTATAAGAAGAAACCATTAAATGATTTATAATACTGTTGTACAATTTCTATTAAGCAACATGATCTTATAAATGTTCAACTTCCCATAATTCATAGAACCTGCTTGCTTTTATAAGAGACCATAAACCTGAAATGTATTTCTTCCAAGATTACATATCGCCAATTAAGAGTGGTGCAAGGACTTAATTAGGGTTATGTACAGTAATAATTATCAAGCAGTCAAGAAGCTTTCAGGACTGACTAAAATTAGACTATTACAAGCACAAGCAAAGGATGAAACTTACTGTATATAATAAAACGCTCTCACAGGTTAGGATGTCCACTTAGAAGCAAGAGTGACAAATTTGCTTACAGTAAGGAAATTATACTTTTACACAAATATTGAAAAAATGCAGTTCTATTCAGCCTTTTAAAATTCATCATTGCCATTTAAGACCCATCATTGCCCAGTAGATAGGTTTTGGCTTGTCAATGAGAGATTCAAGCAGTGACGATTGCCTGCAGCACTATAACTTGATCACTCCAGTCTTTTCTGCTTCTCTCCTGTCTTTGTGTTGTTATACCCCTTTTTGTGGTCTTTTTCAAGTACAGTGTTGGTCACATGAGCTTGGATGGTCAGATCTGACAAATTGCAACCTCATAAGTTGTCAAACATCTGGTGTCTACATTCAAGACAAGGGAGGGCAGAAGAAAACTAGTTATTTGCACATCCATACCCAACAAATAATTACATACATACTGTATATATAAATGGACCAGTTGGTAAATAGTAGAAGTTTCCATCAGTATGCACAAGGTTAGTATAGGGTTAGTATTGTTTTCAGGAGAGCAGCAAATAAACACAGAATTCTTACAGACCTGATTCACTGGATTGTATTACTTTTACTACAATGAACAGCTATGTATTCATTCATGTATTCATTTACTGCAATGGATATATTCCCATTAAACTTGCTGCAAAAATGGTGACAGTTATAAAATATAAATTATTCTCACAAAAAATGATTACATTAAATTGATGTTACACTGGACTGCTTATGAATCTTCCACAAATACAAAGCAAATAAAAGTCCAAAGTGTTGTACATCTAATTGAAAGCAGGAATCAGGAAATTCTATATGTTGTTTAATCGTATTTAGATTAAGGCATCTACACAAATCGCTTTTGGCATGGCAAATCTATTTCAGCTCTACAAATGTCTGTTCATATAAGAAAATAATGATTATTTTTATTTTCAGGAATTTTACACTACTTAACCGTAAAACAAAGTAACAAGTTAACAAAATAAAAACAAACTACTGAATATGCTTTGAACATTTGTATTTTGTTCTCTGAAATCATCAACGATTTTCCACATTAAAACACTTTTAGATTTAAAGTTCCTATTTTCAAATATTTCCTTCTTAACCAAGTGCTCTCTTACCTTTAACTGAGTTATGAGTTTTGAAATCTCGGTTATTTTAGATTTGTTGAGTAAAGTACAAATTTTATAGCATTAAGTTAACTTTAACAAAGATTAGATCTGTCATTGGTGCCAATAAGGAAAATACAATAGAGAAATTAATCCAACAAACCCTGAAGGAATAAACTGCATCCTCACATAGAATTTAAATAAAGAGATGTTATGTCAAACTTGTAGAATTAACTTATTTAATTAAAATCTTACTGACAGTATATATTGCGTACATTTTGGTCACCATGTTACAGTATAACAACTAGGTGGCACAGTGGCATGGTGGTTATCTCTGCTGCCTCTGTGCTCTGGGGCCATAGGTTCAGTTTCAAATCTGGGGTGCTCTCTGTATGGAGTTTGTACAGTATGTTCTCCCCATATTTGTGTGGGTTTCCTCTGGGTGTTCTGGTTTCCTTACCCAGTCCAAAGACATGCAGGTAGGTTAATTGGTTTCTGAGAAAAACGCCCCTGGTATGAGCATGTGCGTGTTTGTGTCTATGTGTGCCCTGCAATGCACTGCAATATCATCTCATCCAGCATACTGTATATTCTACTTTGCACCCAATGCTTTTCAACAAAGACTCCAGGCCACCATGACCTACAACCGGGTAAGCTGTTACTGAAAGTAATGATATAACAAAGATATTATGAATCTGAAATTAGAAAGATAGACAAATATCTTCTTAGGTCCGAGGGAATTTCCTACACTGACAAGCTAAAAAAATATTTTCTTTCTTTAACAGAGAAAACTACAAGGGGAATCAATATTCAAAGAAAAAATATTAAAATATTAGTATTTAATAGCCCTATGGATTTCTTCAGATTGAAAGTGCAGTTAAAACCAATAGCAGCAGTTATTTCTTTATAAAATTAGTTGTGTTGAGTTGTGAGTTTATCCAGACGTAGTTTAAACTTCTACTCTACTACTACTACTCTACTACTAAACTACTACTACTCTTTCACGTCTTTCACAAAACTGGAGGATGATATCCTATGATCAATTCATTTTCTTATTTTTTAATTTGAAATAAAAACATTTTAAACGCATATGCACTTCTAATTCACATATTGTGTGCAATACAGTAAACTCCCCAGCATCTTAATGCTGATATATTAGTTCTGTTGTAACAGTAATTTTACATACAGTATGTACAGTTGCTTATAAACATATCCTTCATGCTAAATAATATAATTACTTTTCTTTTATTATTTTTTATTTGTAATTACAGTATTGGTGAAGGATTGCATTGATTATGAGTCCAGATTTAATCACAGAATTTTAAAAAATCTAATTTGTCTGCATTTGACTACTTGTACTGTGCTTGGGGTTTCATTAACCTTTAGTATCCAGACAATAGCTGTACAGATTCATAGATCTCACTTTCCTATAATGTGACTCATTAGACACATATTAAATATTAAAATGTAGTAGGCTTTTGGCATGGTTGGTTACAAACTGGGATTAAACATGACATTTTGAAAATTTAAAATTTTATGTCTTGAGAACCATTCAAGGTTTCCTTGCTGAAATGGAACATTTCTAATTCCAGTGTTACAAATCCATACTATAATTCCAGTGCTACAAATCCATACTGTGATCCAGTGCTTATCTGTTTGCTTCCATTGTTTATTGTAATTCCTAGAGTATAAATATAAACAATAAAGTTTTTACAGTGATCTAAACTCCAAACAAGATCTGAACTAGATCTAAACTCCGAAAACTGCAAACCTTCCAAAATAAACTATGCTTGGAACCTAAGAGATACGTTTAGCCCAATAGCTAATGATTCAATTTAGAATCTTAGACATTTTTGCCATTTAACTTAGTTACTTTACTACAGGTTTCACAGCTGGTGTGTGTGTCAAAAACAGGTTTCTCACTGTCTAATTTCATTCATTTCAATCACCACCTAAATCCATAAAAAGATAGATAAATTAAAATTGGGATATTTTGCAGTTCTGTTTACAAATTGTGTATATACTGTAATTTTCTAATACACTGAAACCTTCAGAAAGAAACACTGCATTCATTTATTTCTAGCAGCCGAGTTCAAATATGAGAATGTATGGTAGGTGGTCTTACGGACCAAATTTTTCAACAGCTAAAGTGACATTACATGTTCTTTTGTAGGAAATGAATACAAAACAATCCTTCCAAGCAGCAAAATACTCTGGCCTTTGTGAGAGACTTTGTGAGAGAATACAGCCTCTACCCTGTGTTATGGTCAGAGAACCTTGGTGAAAGCTGAGCCTTAAGCTGGTTGGCTTCAGGTAATGTTTTTATGACCTCTGCTTCTTTGAACAAAAGCTTCTTTTGCTGCTCAATGTAAACACTCCCCTTTGTGTAAAAGGGGGGGGATTTTTGTTATTAGTTTTGCAGGTGTCTGATGTGTTCTAATTTCAAAACATTTTTGTGCCACACCTCACAGATTCAAGGCTTAACTAATGCTACCTTGTAAGTGTCCCTAGTCAATAATTAGCCATTGTACAGATCAAAGCAGCTCCTCTCTTTTACCAACAAAAGGGTAGCTCATTTATCACCTCCGGCGTCTTCTAACAATCATCAGTAAACTAAAATAGAAGAGGTTTTCCATTGAACATGGTGTCATATTGATGAATGGCATGTTTGAAAAAAATAAATTTGAAACATAATAAATTGTGGGTATAAGCTCACACATTTTACTTTTTTAATGTAATATATTGGCAGGCAGAAGATAGATATGGGTGATGCCTATTGCATCCATACTATTGATAAGATCATCACTTGTATACAGTTAAAAAATGAATCTAATTTCTGAGGTGGAGCAACCTTTCAGTTTTCAATTTTCACTATACATTAGGCAAGTAATTTCCCTACTCAAGGGACAGTGGCTCATCAGACCACAGTTTACATTGGTTTCCATGGCATTAAATGAACAGAAAGTATGTGGTGACTCTTCTTCTAGACAGGATGCCAGGATGTCCTTAGAAAATGTTGGTATTCAGTCACACAGCTTGGTAGATGAGGTACAGTACCTCACTCAAGGTGCAAAAAACGTATCTGTAGTAGGGACTTAGAATCCACAACCCACAGCTGTGCTTCTTGCCAGAGACTTACAGTACCAACTATGCTATGCTTCTTCCTTACTATACAGCACACATCCAAAAAGTAAAGCCTGCAATCGACTTTTTCTTACCAGCATACCACTTTATTGACTAATCTCTATGGTAAAGTCCAGCCCCTATCAGGTCTCAGTGCTTTCAGTTGTAAGAATCAAACAAATAGAATAAATGAGTAAATGCTCATAAATAAAGGATATTCACCAGTGATTTTAACAGGATGAATAACTGGAAACTTGTTGTAGTTGTAGATTGGCTGATGTACTACACGACTGCTTCACTTGGGTGTTCACTGAGAAGTAGTCAGCAACATGCCTGAAGTCCTGTATTAAACTGTGTGACAAAGCAAAAGAGGCGGAAGCAATGAAGTGCAGAGCACTGGAAACAGAACATGTCATTACTCCAGCAAGCGTCTGAGTGATTATCAGGAAAATCAACAACACATGCAACATGCAGAGAGTTGATTTCTTAACTTAATTTTTTAAAAATATAGTTTATAGTGTTAGACTTTCAGTGACTTTAGATTCAAAATTGATCAATGTATAGAAAACAGATAAGTAAATACCTAGATAGGTGTGATTTAATAAGTCGAGTATGATCAATGATCTAGGTTTTGGCATAATTTATAAATTAGTCCATTTTACAGACAATACCATAAGAGGATGATAAGCACACTCTATATAAGAAGCAAATCCCAAAACCTACAGATAAAAGAAAACAATGAGTTTGAAGAATTTCCTGATTAAAAAATAGAGGTGCGTATGTGAACACAACATGTACATCATCCAGACCATGTGAGGAAAGAATAAAGAGGCAAACAAAATGTTATGATATATAGTTAGAAGGATATAATTTAAGTAAAGGGGTGTTATGTTACAATTTCAGGCTCTGTGGTAACAAGCAAGTGGATGCTAGATATGCTATTTCCTGAGCCTGAACTTGAGTTTCCCTCTTTTGGTTGAAAATGTTTCATATCACAATTTGGAACTAGATGACCGAATTACAAAAGTTAGTTTGTAAAAAAAGTACTTCTAATTTTCATCCCCACACATAAATAATTGCTTGATATACTTGAACAACATGTGAACTGAGGTTTCTTCTCTTGTCAAGGGTAACTGACCCTTTACCCTAGAACTGCCAGGAACTGATAATAGTCCCATTTAGCTGTGATATGTGTGACAGCTTTAATTTAGTAGCTCATAGTCAGGTGTCTGACAAAGTGCTTCCTGACAGA